>NC_072468.1:22640491-22940491 GCF_027596085.1 Anoplopoma fimbria | reverse complement strand
ACTGTTTGCAATATAGATTCATCTTCTGGACTTTTAAAGCTTGTAGTTGCACATGGTGCTTTGCTCAACTGGGTCAGCTTCCTTTTTCCCTGCGTCATAGGACGGTGATTCTTCTCTTGGTGAGCAGAGCAGATCATTTCCTCACACTCTCCTCAGCTGAGGTGCTGAGAGCGAGGATGGCAGGCAAGATCTGGGAGCTGGGGACTGGACTGAATATAGCAAGCTTGTAATTATCCTCATCCTCCCACATTTAATCGCCTGCAGTTCCTTTGAGGGCTGGCTACTTCTGAGTTTAGACGGAGCAGGAAAAAAAAAATCAGCACAATGGAGGATCAAGACATGCTGTGTAAACAAAAGAAACATGAGATGAGAGGTCCACCTCAACCTGCTTCAGCCCAGAGCATCACATGCATTCATATAATTATTCTGCCAGGTTGAACTGGCAAAATCCGTTAAGTGCATTTTCTAGAGCATCAATATCAAAATGACATCACTTTTACAACATAATTGCATGCTAATATAAATACAACCAACAAAACCATGAGATAGTGAACCAGCACCTTGATGAAAACTACATTTTTCTCCCTTATTTATATCCCATTGACTTCCTTCATCATCTGTCATAACAATAATCTGTTTCCACCATCAGGAAATACACAAAAAAGTGTTTAGGATGCAAGCATCCCTCAAAATGCCATTTCTTTTATAAGGTTGTAAAATAAAATGTGATCTTTGTAGACCTCTATTGGTAACCCGGAGCAATTACAACAACAGAGTTTACACTGACCATGATTATTGTGCCATGGGGGTGAAACATTTCTTTAACAAACCTAATGTCCCCTGTAAGGAAAAAAAGGCCTGCAAATGATAAAAATATGAATGCAAAAAACCTGGAAATAACTGTTTTTTGCGACACAAAGGTTAAGTCATCGTCTTATGCATACAAATACATAAACAAGTTCACAAATTTCACTTAAGTAAAAATACAAAAGTATTTACCGTCAAAGTACCTCAACAATTAACCACTGGGTGTCTGAAATCCAGTTTTTAGCTTTTTGTAAAGTTTTAATCCACTACATGTTGGAGACGTAAATTTACTTGTTACTATGACGATTTAGATTATTAATATGAAATACAAATGATGATGTATTATTATAGGTATCCCATCAGAATATTTACCAGCTGCAACATTAAGGTCATGTACACATAAACACATCAATACTTATAATCCAGTGATATAATATGCATAATGGTCATTCTGCACTTTGAGTACTACTTGTAGTATTAAGTACATTTTGATGATACTTTTGTATTAGTCTGTTGCACTTATTGTATTCGTATTAGTTTGTTGCACTTATTGTAAACGTATTAGTTTGTTGCACTTATTGTAATCGTATTAGTTTGTTTCTGCACTATACTTTTGCTCTGGTTTATGCTCTTAGATGCTTGTTTAAGAAAGGAGATGCACTTATGACTTCTGGTGACTAGTAGTCCTCTTGAATACCTATGATGAATACACTTATTGTAAGTCGCTTTGGATAAAAGCGTCTGCTAAATGACTGTAATGTAATGTAATATAATGTAATTAAAGGTTACCCATCATAATGTAAAGTAACGTAAAGTAGCCACATCTTTACCAGCTGCAACATTAAGGTAATGTACACATAACACATCAATAGTTATAATCCAGTGATATAATATGCATAATGGTCATTCTGCACAATAGTTATAACCCAGTGATATAATATGCATAATGGTCATTCTGCACAATAGTTATAACCCAGTGATATAATATGCATAATGGTCATTCTGCACAATAGTTATAATCCAGTGATATAATATGCATAATGGTCATTCTGCACAATAGTTATAACCCAGTGATATAATATGCATAATGGTCATTCTGCACAATAGTTATAACCCAGTGATATAATATGCATAATGGTCATTCTGCACAATAGTTATAACCCAGTGATATAATATGCATAATGGTCATTCTGCACATTGAGTACCTTTGTTCTTCTACTAGTAGTAGGCCTAAGTTACTTTTATACTTGTTTTTAATGCAGGACTTTAACTTGTAGTATATTTGTACTGCAGTACTGCTACTTTTACTTAATTAAAATATGTGAATACTTCTTCCACTACTGCCAACATCTATTATCCTCCCATTTCGAATTTCCAGTGGAAAAATATGTTTTCAAGTATTCGAAAACAGGGGATCTGCAGGCATTATAATCCAGTGATATAATATGCATAATGGTCATTCTGCACTTTGAGTACTACTTGTAGTATTAAGTACATTTTGATGATACTTTTGTACTTAATGCAGGACTTTAACTTGTAGTATTTTTATAGTGCAGTATTGCTACTTTTACTTAATTAAAATATCTAAATACTTCTTGCACTACTGCCAAATCTATTATATTAGCACTTATTGTATTCGTATTAGTTTGTTGCACTTATTGTATTCGTATTAGTTTGTTGCACTTATTGTATTCGTATTAGTCTGTTGCACTTATTGTACGTATTAGTTTGTTGCACTTATTGTATTCGTATTAGTTTGTTGCACTTATTGTATTCGTATTAGTTTGTTGCACTTATTGTATTCGTATTAGTTTGTTTCTGCACTATACTTTTGCTCTGGTTTATGCTCTTAGATGCTTGTTTAAGAAAGGAGATGCACTTATGACTTCTGGTGACTAGTAGTTCTCTTCATACCTATGTTGAATACACTTATTGTAAGTCGCTTTGGATAAAAGCGTCTGCTAAATGACTGTAATGTAATGTAATTATAGGTTACCCATCATAATGTAAAGTAATGTAAAGTAGCCACATCTTTACCAGCTGCAACATTAAGGTAATGTACACATTACAGTGATATAATATGCATAATGGTCAGGGATTAGTGGAAAAATATGTTTTCAAGTATTCGAAAACGGGGGATCTGCAGGCAACCTGGCAACCCTCGCTCCTCTGTTGACGCTGTTCCGAACTCTCGCGATATCCAGGCGGTCGCTGCCTGATAGGAATAATGGCCGCCTTCGTAGCAATGGCTGGAATGGGGAACAACACAAGAGGCGCATTGAGGCGTTTTAGCTGACCAGGGAGAGCCTAACAAACCGGGCACCCCCTCCTACCCGGCTTCCACAACGAATGGGCAGAGGGGGTCTTGCCAAAGGACACAAGAAACCAACGAGATTTGAGAGGGAAAGGGAGGACAGCTAACGCTAACCTCGGTGGCTAACGCTAGCTGGGCTATCAACACGGTTGTCACTGCCAGAGTAGCCCCGGAAGAGTGCTCTGGAGCTGGGCATCAAACGCTGAGATGAGTGGGCCAGTGCAGGACAGCGAGCCAGAGGCGAAGGTGCTTCTCATCAAGAGGCTTTACAGGTGAGTTTGAGAGGCCTGTGAGCAACCTGTCAGCTGCACGACATCATGCATTTGTCACCATGCTTTGTGCATAATATCCTGCAGAGATTGTTTAGATCTTCCTCTGTCATGATGTGTTATATTCAACCAGGGCCGTGGTGGAGTCTGTGCACAAGCTGGATGTCATCATCGGCAGCAAAGCGTCCTACAGAGAGGTCTTCAAGCCGGAGAACATCAGCCTTCGTAACAAGTATGTGCAGCTTTATAACTATTACTATTATAAGTAACTTAGGCCTACTACTAGTAGAAGAACAAAGGTACTCAATGTGCAGAATGACCATTATGCATATTATATCACTGGGTTATAACTATTGTGCAGAATGACCATTATGCATATTATATCACTGTAATGTGTACATTACCTTAATGTTGCAGCTGGTAAAGATGTGGCTACTTTACATTACTTTACATTATGATGGGTAACCTATAATTACATTACATTACAGTCATTTAGCAGACGCTTTTATCCAAAGAGACTTACAATAAGTGTATTCAACATAGGTATTCAAGAGAACTACTAGTCACTGGGTTATAACTATTGTGCAGAATGACCATTATGCATATTATATCACTGGCTTCAAGGGTTATAACTATGTGTACATGACCTTAATGTTGCAGTAAAGATGCTACTTTACATTACTTTACATTATATGGGTAACCTATAATTACATATTACATTATCACTGCAGGTTATAACTAAGTGTAAACATAGGTATGAAGAGAAATACAGAAGTCATAAGTGCATCTCCTTTCTTAAACAAGCATCTAAGAGCAGAAACCAGAGCAAAAATACGAATACAATAAGTGCTAATATAATAGAGCAGTGTGTGTGTGAAAGGAGGCAGCAGAGGAACCAAAACATCTGGCCAGTTGTGCTGAGCATCGTGCATTTCCCCTTTGGCCCATTTCCAGTTCACATAGATGATACAACCCCCCTCTGTTCAATTGAGATGAACTGCACCCAGAGCTTTTTTTTAACCCCTGATCAGACCTGGAATTTTACATCCACATTGTGTTCAAATACAGTTCACACTAAGCATTAGAAAAATGTTGTAATTCAATTCAATTTTTCAATTCAGTTTATTTTGTATAGCCCAGAATCACAAATTACAAATTTGCCTCAGAGGGCTTTACAATCTGTACACATGAGACATCCTCTGTCCTTAGACCCTCACATCCTCTGTCCTTAGACCCTCACATCCTCTGTCCTTAGACCCTCACATCGGCACAGGAAAAACTCCCCTTAAAACCCCTTTAACAGGGAGAAAAAAGGAAGAAACCTCTGGGAGAGCGACAGAGGAGGGATCCTTCTCCCAGGATGGACAGAATGCAATAGATGTCATGTGTACAGAATGAACAGCTTAACAGAGATACAACACATTCTATGTATATGACATAAATGATTCATATAATAAGAGTAGTAAGCAGAGTAACGAAGGAAAAAATGAAGACTACTTATAATAACAGCAGCAATTATTATAGTAGGATTATAATTATGAAATAGGGAATAGTAATAGTAATGTGACTAATAATAATAATGGAAGTAGCAGTGGGGTCACAGCAGGAGGCACGACTCGGGTCCAGGTACCACAACGATTCATGGAAACAGTCGGTGTCGGCACACAAACTGACAACCTATATTTCATTATAATCATTTGATCATATCTGTGAGGAAATTATGAAGTCTGCAAGTGTAAACCAACAAACCAAAAACAAATGTGGCTCGGTATTACAACCTGTGAATTGCAGTTGTTGGTTTTTATACTGCATACATTCAACCAGAAGCTCATAAAGTGAAAGAGGGAGTGAAAGATAGTGGACCGAGTGTCTCCACAGATGGTGAGACAGAGCAGATGGTGTCTTTATTCGCTCAGTGAATGCTTTGGGAACCAACATGCACTTTGCAAAACTTGACTAGACGTGCTTTCGTTGTGGTCAGGGGGTTGCATGTAAAGCTTAAGCAATTGGATGATTAATCAGTTAAAAAAAACAATTGGCAACTGCTTTGATAATCAGGTAATTGTGTCAGTCGTTTTTCAAGTCAAGATGCCAAAACCTCACCAATACCAGATTCTGACTGAAGATAAGCTTCTTGTCTTTGTCTGTACGGTAGTACACTGAACATCTTTGGATTTAGGACTGATGGTTGGATAAACTTAGACTGCTGGTTTGGCTATAGTAAATTATAATGGGCTTTTTTCACTGTTCTCTGACATTTTGTAGACAAAGGGATTAATCAAGAAAAGTAATTGTCAGATTAAGCGTTTGTATACATCCACGACCACACGTGTATGGAGAACAATTGATCTGATTCATTTGCACACATTTAGGGGTGATTTTTACACCTGTATTTAAAGAAATCATTTCCCCCATTACATCATTTAATGTAAGACCTGTGGTCATATATTGCATTTCACTTACAAAATGGCATAATTTGGCACCTCTGTGCAAAGTGAGGCTCCTGTTATTGTTCAGTATTATACTATCCTCTTTTGAATCGGAGCAAAGAGGAACCAACCATCTCGTCAAAGAGGAGATAATGAGAAATACTGCATGTTCTTGTCCAAACGTATTTACATATTTGTTTCATTGCCGGCACTCATAAAGCGAGGACTGAGGTTTCACAATATTCTGGAACCACTCTGACTTCTGAATCAGTTTACACATATCCTATGAGTCACCAAAGGGAAAGGCAACGCTTATTATCATTATTTTCCATTGATTTAGTGTCTATAAATAATGTATCATGCAACTAATGCTATTTTCACTTTAGATGAATCTGCAGATTTTTTTCTCAATCATGAATTAGTGCCCACCATTGAAGTTTGTACCCTGTCAAGTGTTTCTGTTCTGCGTGGCCTCACCTGATCATGTGAAAGCTATGCTGACTCATTGGTCCGCTTGTCAAACCGGTGACCCAACTACCTCCTTAACTTATGCATGTGTGTATCTGGGTTTTCTTTCTGTGTGTGTGTTGCAGGCTGAGGGAGCTTTGTGTGAAGCTGATGTTTCTCCACCCTGTCGACTACGGCCGCAAGGCTGAGGAGCTGCTCTGGAGGAAGGTTTACTATGAGGTCATCCAGGTCATCAAGACCAACAAGAAGGTAACTGGCCCTGCAGCTGGAGGGGGAAAATGTCTTTAGATGTCTTAGCCAAGCAGTTTTTCTTTTGTTAGCTGGCTTGACATGCTGACTGCCACTTAAAGGTCATCTCTACTCTGACATGTGCCACTTTGTGGTCACTGGTGAGAAACATACATCACAGAAGGCCCAGGAGTGTGTACATGGTATGCTTGGGTGGTCCCAATGGAAAAATCTAACCTTTAGAATTGGCACTTTTGGCACTTTTGGCTCTGCTGCTGGACTAAAATGGGAAAACCGTTTACCATCATTGCCCGTATCAAATGTAGCTGGATTATTTCCGCACTGATTTCTGTACCAGATAGTGTGTAATGTGATTCAGATGCTTGTGAACTTGAATTTTTTTTAACATTTTGATTGTCATCAAAAGATGAGTTTTTGTCATTTGTTTGTTTTAAATAAGTGTAAATAAAAGAAGTCGCTTCTTAAAGGGGAACTCCTCTGATTTTGCACATCAAAGTGTGTTAATAGGTCTTGGGGGGGGGTCCTACTGCGTATTAAAGATGCACCTATACCGGCATCAGTCAGATACTGACTCAGATAGCTGTGTTATGTATCGGGAACAATAGACCGATCTAGTACGGGATAGCATTATTTTAATGAATAACAATTTATTACATTCATAACTATATATTTATTTGATGCATTTTGTTTTAAAAGTTAGGAACCAATGTTGAGGTCAAGCCTGATCTTGCCTTACACATAAAGTCAGTCACTCCCAGTCATTCCCACACCATGAGGCAGACATCTTAATTAATCACTGTAATTGAATCGTTACTCGGTATCGGCCAAATCCCAGTTATGCAATAGTCAGATTGGTGATTCCCTACTTAATATGAACGTGAAAAAAGTTGTATAAACAAAGAGCAAATTCTGATAAATGTACTTAAGTGATGTCACTTAACTTCAAGTCAGACTACAAGTTTTTAAATTAAAACAAATCTGGCGGTGTGAAATTATAAAGAAGTGAGTTTATCAGACCCCTGTTTCCCGCTCCTCATCTCAGCTTTAGGCTTACAGCTTTAGTCTAAGTGAGACAATGCTAATGTTACAGAATCTGCAGACAAACTATCATCGTTAAAAATCAACTACATGGTATAAAAAAGACGATTTATCTGGTTCTGCTGCATCGATTTTTATATCTTTCTTTTTGACTGTCAATTGTGAATCAAATGATGTTATAGTTGCTTAAGTTTAACTTACCTCATTATATTCATTAGTTTGCCAGTTAGTTTTTTTCCTTTGCATTAAATGTTTCCCCATTGCTTGTCATTTTTAAACACGCACAATATATTTTAGTATTCCCGTTTATTGCTTTTTTGATGCTCATCGTAAACTACAGTAAGTACGCATGCTGTGTAGATGGTCTGGCTCACACTCCTCTGACTTATTGGCTCCTCTCTTTTCCTCGTTTGTAGCACATCCACAGTCGCAGCGCTCTGGAGTGCGCCTACCGTACGCACCTGATCGCCGGCGTGGGTTTCTACCAGCACCTGCTGCTGTACATCCAGTCCCATTACCAGCTGGAGCTGCAGGACTGCATCGACTGGACCCACGTCACAGACCCGCTGATAGGTCAGACACCAGAAACACAGATTCACACACAGATACAGAACATTCAAACCTCGTACTGAATGAGGAATGTGTAACGTTCACATGTACATGCTTGTAAATATTCATGTCCATATTTAAAAAGATATATATATATATAATTTAATTACAAAATCTTGTTTAAAATTACTGAAGACGTTTTGACAAATCACAGTGAAAAAAGCATAGGCGTGAACAACAGCCCTTTATACAGTTTTCCTTTCATAATGGCCAGAATGTTTCTTTTATTTTCATTATAAACAACATTTATATTTATTTCAGACAAAAAAAAGTACATATGTGAAAATGATACTAACAATACACTATTAAATGCCGGTACTATAGTAATTTTGGAGCCACGCAAGTCACTGCAACACTGTCCTGCAAATATTTCAGAATAAAAGCCTGGTGTAAACAAATGAAGGGATTCTGTCCACATAAAGATGCTAGAGGGCTTTTATTTTGAAGCAGAAACAGGAATCTTCTACAAATACACACTTCAGAACTGTAGTAACGGTGCTGGTATGATGTCAATATACTGTCAAAGATCATTTTCACAAGTTTGTTTACATATTTCAATGAACTCTATTATAGTGAGAAATTCACCTAAACGCATAATTATTTACTTTGCCATTTTTTGCAACAGTCAGAGTAGATTTCCTCATGAAATGGGGGTAAATCCCATTAAGCATGGTATTATGAGGGTTTTGAAACTTGTGTAATATTCAAACTGCTCAAACTCTCTGAAAGCCTCCACTGGAAAGTTGAACGTCATTTACAGGTGGTATTAGAATTGACTTTCACACAAACACAGATAATGAAAAGTGTGATCGCGCCATTGCGTTTAGAGCAGTTGTTTATGTGTCATTGTCTGAATTTAGTCCTTATCAGATGTCAGTGTTCCCTTGCACCATGCAAAGCAGACAAATGTATGGCTAAGTGCCAAGTCAATGCATTGTTGGCGAAGACAAAGAGACGGGTGCAGGGTCACCCAAGTTTGTAGTACTATGCAGCCGGCCCTGTGCTCATTAACAGGGGCTGAATACCAGGAGTACATTACTTTATTACAGTCCTTCAGCATGAAGTTAACATTTTTCTTATCAAGAAATATTAATCTTCTCGGCCACCTAAAACAAAAGCACCTGTGGACTTTAACACCTCAGGGACGGAGAGATAATATCTGTGTGCTCTGTCTCTAACATTCAGACTCTGCTATTTTGCAAAGTGTTGCTATGCTTGAATTGAAGCTCGTTTCTATTGTTACATAACTCCAAGTCATTTTGGATAAGTGCATCAGCTAAATGATGGAAATGAAGAAACACAAAAAACATGGTGTAATTGTTCCCCGCAGGCCGAAAGAAACCGGTGTCAGCCACCCCCAAGGAGATGGAGTGGGCACAGATGGCCTGTCATCGCTGTCTGGTCTACCTTGGAGATCTAGGTAATAACATGTTAATAGAATGTGCAAATATTTCACCCAGCTTGCAGAGGTGTGAGACAGCATGTGTGTGTCATTCAGCGTGGGAAAATTTGGCTTAGCTGTAGAGAATAATTGGCAGTAGGGCTGTTTGGTTTAGATTTATGTGATACAGAGATATTTGGGTTGATTTCACATGAAATTATCAAGAAAACGGAAATTATGTCAGCAGCACTTTCAGTTCGCCTTTGATAAATAAAATAAAATTCCAATTCATCCGTGAAAATGTTGTATTTAAGCCAAAGTCTATCTTGTTAACATTTCTTATAACTTTTTCTCTGTCATTTGAATGTTTCGTCTGCAGCCCGGTATCAGAATGAACTCGCTGGAGTGGAGGCTGAGCAGCTGGCAGAAAGGTTTTACCATCAGGCGCTGTCTGTCATGCCACACGTGGGTGAGTGAATGTAATGTAAGATTCCTTCTGGGAAAGCCTGGAATGCTTTGTTTCCTTAAAAGCTGTGGAAAATGCTTTCATCAGATGGGATTCTTTTGGTAGCCAGAATAATAACAACAATATGAAATCACATTGGTCAAGAGAAAAAGGAAGCAAATATTTAATTTCCTCATGATGTTTTTGTGGAAGAAAATGATGTTGAGATTGCAAATACGTTATGTGTTCAAACGCTGCTTAAAAGAAAAGTTTCGATGTTAAAGGAAATACTCCTATTGGCTTTCTCTGTGATAGTTTGATCCATACTGCTTCCAGTTTGAGCCAGCAGCTGGTTAGCTTAGCTTAGCATAAAGACTGGAAACTGTGGGAAACAGCTAGCCTTGCTCTGTCCAAAGGTAATAAGATCTACCAGCACCTCTAAAGCTCACTAATTGAAACATTATGGAGCAGTAACTTTAATCTGCAGTCCCGGCTGGGTATTGTATATAATAAGAGATGCACCGGTTGCTAGGTCAATTTAGATTTTTTTATAGTCTGACCTGCCTATTTTTTTTTTCTCTCTAAGAACTCAAATTGACAGCACAAACATATCTATACTTTTGACTTATCTTCGATGGGAAATTTAAATTAAACTGTATGTTCACAATAAAATGTTGACCAATAAATAACTTGGATTTCCTCCAAAACTGCACCAAGTTACAGGAACTCTTAACTTGCCCAACAGGTGTGTGTGTGTGTGTGTGTGTGTGTGTGTGTGTGTGTGTGTGTGTGTGTGTGTGTGTGTGTGTGTGTGTGTGTGTGTGTGTGTGTGTGTGTGTGTGTGTGTGTGTGTGTGTGTATGCCGCAGCTGCCACTGTGTGCGCTACATACGTGTGTGTGTGTGTGTGTGTGTGTGAGTGGACGCAACGTAAAACCATCATGTGGCACATGTGTGTAAATTTGACCGGCAAGAAATGATCTATATGAGACTGATCAGCTGACAACCGGAGCGTTTTGTCCGGTGGCTAATCAATTGATGCATCTCTATATATAATATTACTAATAATGTTGTTTTTACTGTTGGGTCTTTGTGCTTTGATTAGAACTGTATGTTTTAGTGGGTTTACTGATTTATTTGTTAATAACTTCATTAGAAGTATTTTGTGACTCCTCGCTCCATTAGTTAACTAGACAGAACTTTAGGTAATGATTCTCTGTCCACATCAGACAACTCCAAAAATGATGGTTAACTTGTTTACCCATTTCTTCATCCATCTGTCTACAGGAATGCCATTTAACCAACTGGGCACGCTGGCAGGAAGCAAGTTCTACAACGTAGAAGCAACCTATTACTACCTTCGCTGGTGAGGAATGCTTATGTACAGTTTGTGTTTGATGTTAACTACTGAACCACAACCCAGTAAGTCTTACCAGATGTTTTTTATCCGTCCCAGCATCCAATCAGACGCCCCCTTCGAGGGCGCCTATGGCAACCTGAAGCGCCTGTTTGACAAAGCTGCCAAGATGTACCACCAGGTGAAGAAGCAGGAAATGAAGAAGCTGTCTCCTTCTCGACAAAGGTGAGTCCACATTTACAAGATCACCTGAGGCTTTATGAGCCCTCTTTGGACAGCAGTGGTATTAATAATGTTTTCCTCTGGCTTGTCTATAAAAAAAAACAGTCTGAAATACAAACAGAATATTTGTACTTCACTGTGCTGACATCCCAGAGTAACTTTAATCAACTCCCAATTGACATCTGGGGTTAAATGACTGTTTTGCTTGCAGCATCTCTCTGCAGATAGGATTAGATAATTGTTGATCCCTGTGGGGGAAATTATGTTGTTGGAGCAACAAAAGTAACAGAAATCAGTAGGAATAAAAGACAAATATGCTCACAAATGAAGCTTGTAAAATAAGCGTTTCAAGAGATAATGCCTGGTGTGGATGGAAAAAATCCACAAAAAAATCTGGAAAGGATTAGATCGTATAGATATAGGTCAAGAGTCGTGTTGTTTGTTCACTATGGGATTATTTGGATCACCACTGTGCAACGAGCAAATAAGATAAAAGCATTCTTTTGCCACCTGGACTGAAAACAATCCGTTTTTTGTTCCATTTACATTAAAATGACTAATAAAGCTCTTAGCAGTTGTGTTCGTACTGTGTTTACCCAGAGAAATAGTGACATGTGCGGAATGTTTTGCACAACCATAAATTTATCTCACCAATAAACCCTGATTTTGGGACATAAACTCTTTTGCTTCTATTGAGTTAGATGAGGAGACTGATTCTACACTTTGTGCTTGTGTACGAATTAAACAAACAAGACATAACCTTGTTACCTTTGGATGGATCCAGCCAAGCTGTTTCCCCCTGCTTCCAGTCTTTATGCTAAAGGCTGCTGGCTCAAACTTTATATTTAGCATCCAGACATGAGAGTGGTATCGATCTTCTCGTTTAACTCTCAGCTAATAAGCATATTTCAGCCTCCTGCTTGCCTGGTGTACGTTGTTCACTCGTTGTTTGCTCAGGGGCCGGTTTCTCTTTCTCTGCGAGCATAAAAGGACAGTGAAAGAGCACCATCACTTTGCAACTACACCACACTGTGTCCATTGTTTCACATGCACAGGGGCCTCTAAAACATGAAAATGTTAAGTGGAAATGAAAAGAAAATGCTGCATTTCATTGAGAATGTTCATAAAAAAATAAAATATCTGTAATCTATGATTTCCATAATTTTGCTTTGACTTGTTTTGTGCAGATCAAAAGACATTAAGCACCTCCTGGTGAGCTTCATGTACCTTCAGAGCCTCCTGCAGCCCAAGAACAGGTGAGTGCTCTCCTGTCCTCCTCAACCTCGTCTTCCACTGCTTTAGAAACTGTCCACTTTTGTAACAAGCCTTTGGTTTTATTGTATTTTTATTGTACTTTTTATTGGTTTGTCAAGACTAAACATAGTCTGTTGTTTATGTTGAATCATTGTCAAATGGCTCTATCTTTAGTATCTACACTCCTACCTGCTCCAGTGACATCAAAGGCAAATGTTTGGTTTTGTGAAGTGAGGACAGAGTTTAAAAGTCTCCAGCGTTTACTGCCTGTTTACTGCCTGTCAAAATCTTCACTCAAACTGATGAAACCAGCAACAAAATGTACTTGTAGTTCATGAGCAAATATGAAGGACAGCAAAATGAACCTATCAAAAAACCAGCTTCAGCGTTATCCTTTGGTTATTCCTTGTTAGTTTGCATTGACTCTACTTTTGGTGCATCTTTTCATCGTGTTGCTTCCCCTCCTCTGTCTCTGTGTAGTCTAATGGAGACGGAGCTGACGTCACTTTGCCAGTCGGTGCTGGAGGACTTCAACCTGGTTCTGTTCTACCTGCCGCCGCCGACGCACGGCGCTGTTCACCACCCCCCCAGCGAGGAAGAGGAGGAGCAGCAGCTGCAGCAGCACGCTGACAGCTCCTGCCCCGTGCTGCCTGACACCCTCGTCTTCAAGATGGTAGTCACCTGTCTGATGGTGGTGCACAGCCTGAAGAGAGGAGGTTAGTGTTAGTGTGTTGTGTAGGCTGTTTCGTACGTCATCATATTTTTTTTTTTTAAATACATTTTGATAGCTAATGTATAACTATAACAGAGTAGTCGGTAAATGAACGTTAAGGTTAGGTTATCTTTATTGTTCCGCCAGGGGAAATTTGCAAAACACAACATCAACAGCACAATTTAAATGAAAATTGGTACCAAGTTAACATACAAAAGCGCAAGTGTGCAAGGGATATGGAAAGAGTGCAGCCAGAGCCTGTTTTTCCTGTAATGTCATTTGAAAAGACGAACTGCCGTTTTATTACCATCTTGAGTGGCACACAAAGTAGATTTTTATATTTTTGTAGCTCTGCAGTTAACTAGCCAAAAAGGCCACACACTTCTGCCCAAAACACCCACTTAAGAGTTGTCCTTGTTTCTTGCCGCTATTAGAGGATCTGTGTGATGGATTGAACTAAAATTCAGATCCCGACTTGCAATTTAAAGAAATACATAAATCTGCAGATTGATGGTAATTGATAAATAATTAAAAAAAAAAAAAGTTTTAATTTATATAAATGTCAAATGGTTGCCTGTGGAGACATTCACAGAAAAAAATCACAAGCGGAGCTCAGTCAATGATGCGTTTTCCATCACTGAGCAGTGATTGGTCCGCCATAGAGGGTAGGCGGAGCTTACGCAACAGACTCAATCATCAACTCATGTCTCTGAAGCAGCGTACTGTTTTTTTCTGTCTCTGCAAGCGCTGTGAGTTAACAGTTAATGTGGCCAAATAATCAAAGAAAAGAGAGACGACTACAGACGAGGAAACCTCTAAAACAAGTGAAAACCCAGAGAAACAAATTCAACATTCAGAAGCAGGCAAATAGTCAAAAAAGAATTACTAGACACTGTTTGGATCTCTGGGAAGTGAGATCCAAAAACACACCTGTGTTTTCCTGCCAAGTACACATTTAAAATGTAAATGTTTTTTTAGTACTAATACATGTTTTACTATGTCTTTAGGATCAAAGCAGTACAGTGCGTCCATAGCTTTCACTCTGGCGCTGTTCTCCCACCTGGTGAACCACGTCAACATTCGACTGCAGGCTGAGCTGGAGGAAGCGGAGAGCCAGGTGCCTCCACTTCCAACTGACGCCACAGGTGAGAGAGGAAATCTCTTCCTCCATATATGGAGGGAGAAAGGAAGACAAATGCAGCTGCTTGTGAGTTTATCTCCCAGCAAGTGTCTTCCACACAGATAAATGTGTCATACCCAGCGTATCCTCATCCTTTAGGATTAAAAGAGCTGTCTGCTATGATTTAACATCAAATCTTTTTGGAGAACCACAGCGTTATTTGAAGTCAAGAGCAATTTAAAGTTGAATGATAAATATGTAGTTAGAAGTGAGAGATTTCAGAGAGTCATCTGTGACAAGAAACCTGGATAAAAAAAAAAAAAACAGGCATTACATTTTTCTTTTCTTATCTAGATGACCTGGAGATGAGGGACTTATCAGCTCCAGCGACGGATCGCCCGGTTGAGAAGCCTCTGCAGAACGGCTCCCTGGAGCAGGAAGACGAGGAGGAGGAGGTGGTGAAGGACGAAGACGGCCACGAAAGGGTCGCCGCCAAAAAGCCTTGCAGTGCGGAAGAACAGCGGCAGTTGGAAGAAGAGAAACAGAGACAGAAGAAGAAGTACACCCGTCTCTCCAGACTCCGCCGACGCCGCTGTGCACGCAAGGACACTCGGGGAGAGGACGAAAGCGACCTGAGCGAAGGCTTCGAGAGCGAAGAGGACGAGGACGACGACGAGGAGAGGAAAGGCCACGCTGACTCGACAGGTCCCACCACGACGGCGACCCCGACCAATCCACCAGCTGTCAGGAAGGAGGCTAAGAGAGGGCCCCTGGCGGAGGAGGCCAGCTGGGGGAGCGGCTCAGAGGAAGAGGAGGAGGAAGGAGGGACAGCGTTTGACGTGGAGACCGACTCGGACATGAACAGCCAGGAGTCTCGCTCCGACCTGGAGGACATAGAGGACACGGAGACCTCGGACAACCTGGAGGGTCAGGCGCGGGAAGACAAGGACGAAGAGGAAGATGAGGACCAACCCAAGGAGGAAGGAGGCGACAGGGACGGCGATACGCCTCCGACCACCAACGGGCCTCTCCTGCCCAGCGACTCCAGCATCAGCAGCAACCTCCAGGCCATGTCCTCGCAGCTCTTCCAGGCAAAGCGCTGCTTCCGCCTGGCGCCCACCTTCAGCAACATGTTGTTGAGGCCTCAAGCCTCGTCTTCCTCGGGTATCCCCACCCCGACCGAGGCCTCTGCTCCCCCTCCCAGGAGACACCCCCTCCTCCCGGGGATTCACCCTGCGACTTGAACCCCGGTGCTGCCAACGGAACCAATGAAAATGGTAATGTGCTCCTTACCTCGAAGTTACATCTAATGTGTCCTTTTTGTTTGCTTCCCCCCCCCCCCCCACTTACTCAAACTATTTTTTGTTTTACTATTGTGTCACCTCCTCTAGACTTGGACTCTGATTCTGAAGGCAGCCAACACAGTACTCACTCAGTACATAGTGAGAAAACCCTCTTAGAGAAGCTGGAGATCCTGACCAACCAGGGTTTGATCCAGGTGGTGAAGGTCTTTGTTGATTGGCTAAGGACAAACACCGACATCATCCTCATGTGTGCGCAGGTGAGAGCGCTGAATGTCCTGCTTTTTCTATGAAACACTGACATTTTTAGGAGTATATTTAACAAACTGGTGCTCTCTGCAGAGTTCTCAAAGCCTGTGGAACCGACTGTCTGTGTTGCTCAACCTGCTTCCAGATGGCAGCAAGATGCTCGAGGCTGGTGAGTTATTGCTTCAAGATTTACACTCCTTTTATAGCTCAGTAGGTACAGGATGGCACAACAAAATCCATTCCCACTGGAACAACAATACTAAAATGTCCTTTGAGACACACACTAAACCACTAATTTACAGGAGTAGTTAGACATCTTTCGACCTTCTTGTATTATATGTCTTGCAGGGAGGGATTTGTGCCACTCTCATATCTGTATGCTAAATATAAAGCTAGAGATAGCAGGTGATTAGCTTTGCTTAACAGGGAAGCAGTATGTCTGGCGTGTATAGGTGTATAGTTATGGTAAAAAGCAAGTATCAATTACAAGTTTGTGCGAAATGAGATCTGAAAGGAATTTAAAAAAATTGTCAGTGTAGTTTGATGTGATGGTTATTCAACATGTGGTTTTCCATGTTTGTAAATGTTTTTCATGTATAATGATTATGATAATTTTGTCCATGTCCCCGAGCTCTTTTTCCATCCCTGTACTGCGTGCACTAACTTATCAAACAGTGCTAATACTGAACATTTGTCTTCCTGTGTGATCTTTTAACAACTGTGCTCTCTGAGTCTACAGCTCATTTGTTTATTTATCTGTGTGTGTGTGTGTGTGTGTGTGTGTGTGTGTGTGTGTGTGTGTGTGTGTGTGTGTGTGTGTGTGTGTGTGTGTGTGCGTGCGCGCCGCAGAGCTCGGCCTGAACGCAGAGGTGACGGAGCTGTTAAATGAGTGCGAGCAGCCCGGTTTAGTCCAGAGTCTGCTGCTGCCTGAGGATGTGGCTCTGCGTCACCTGCCGGCTCTCAACGTAGCTCACCGCCGCCTTGATTTTACTCGCCGCAACCCCTCCCTCAGCTCCCTACAGGAGGTACACACACCAGCACACAGATACACACAGGATTCAGACATTACAGATGTTCAATGATGTAAAAAAAAAAAAAAAAACACAAAAGGAATCAGCTCCACCATTCCAATAACCAACGTATTATTGTAGAATCATGGCACACGTTTTTTGCCATTTTTTTGTTTTTGGCAAAACTATTTTCAGTGTACAATATTGAAATAATTACTGAACTTTCAGGAAGATATTATATTTTAAATATATTTTACAGTATTTTACACTGTTGTTCTGCATGTGACAAAAAAAATGACAGATTAAATTAAATTAATAAATAAATAAGACTGCAGCTGAAATGAATTGGCGTCTATTTTGAGGATTATTTCATCGTTTACGATGTTTTGTTTGTACAAAATGGTTGATTAGAGAAGCTTTAAACCTTGAATATGTTTATTTTTTCTACTTTATTTTGGATCACTTTAAAGCAGCAGTTCACACAGTAATTTTATAGTTTTATATTTGAACAGAATAACCAATCTTTTCAGCTTTTTATAATATTATTACAGAACACAAAAATAGAAAATGAGATCAAGAAATAAAATAGACATACTTAAACAAAAGAAGGGCTTCTATTTGAAATTTATGTTCCAATTCTCCCAAATTCCCTCAAATGTGATTTCTTTGTGGAAAAAAAAATATTTCCATTAGAAATATCTGTAGTATCGAAGTATATCTTTTAGAATCCCATCTTTCCCAGGACACTGAAACATGTAAAGCCTCAGGTGTTCCCTTCATCACACACTAAAGACATGGTGTAGTTGGAGTAAAAAGTCATTTTGAGGTTCATTTATCCAACATGATATTTAATTATCAAACATTACATAAAACCTTTTTAACATGTTCTTCCCTCTCTTTTCCTCCAGTGTGTCGTGCGAGTGTGTTGCATTCGCAGTTTTGGCCACTTCCTGACGAATCTCCAGGGCAACGTGCTGCAGTTCAACCCGGAGGCGGGCATCTTCACCAGCATCAGCCAATCGGAGCAGGATAATCTGGTGCAGCAGGCCAAGGCCCAGTTCCGAATGGTGAGTGACATCTGAACAGAACAACGTGAACGAAGAACCAGCGGGGGGGCCCTCATTCAGTCAAGTCTCATTATTCTGTGTGCCGCTTACACACCAGTGTAAAATGGTGTCGTTGTGTAACTGTTGAACTATATAAATGAGTGAAGAATGTTTAATTAATGACCTGGAACCAAAATGATTTTAATTTTTTTTACTTTGGAGCATAGCAGCTGTCCCTTTTGATGTTGACTCCCCTGTCTCTATCTGTATTTGTCCAGGCTGAAGAGGAGGCTCGTCGAAATCGCCTAATGAGGGATATGGCTCAGCTTCGACTACAGGTTTTAAATCTTATCGCCCTTTTCCACTTGCTGTTTACCCTGTCTGTGTTTCCCTTTGAAATCTGAGCAGTGACACAGCGTAGACACAGCTGCGTGCTGATTCAGTCATCACTGCCAAAAGAGCAGCGCTCAGGGCGTGTTTTTTGATAGAAAATGTTGAAAAAAACAGTTGTTTTCTTGCGTTTGTGTATGGAAAAAGAAGGATTTTATAGTTACCTTTTTATTGGGTGTAAGATCCACTTTGTGGAGATTAATGTTTGCCAGGAGGCAGATGGTTTGACATTAACATGAACCAGCTGACATCAGTCTAGATCTCACTGAACACTCACCCAAACCATCTGCCGTAGGTAGTGTGAAGGTTATAGGAACCTTCAGATAGTTGTTTTTATTTATTTCTATGACCATAAAACCTTATAATACACACTTTACAATAATAGCACATGATCTGCTGTTGGACCTCTTGTTCTGCAGTTGGAGGTGTCGCAGCTAGAGGGCAGCCTTCAGCAGCCGAAGGCCCAGTCGTCCATGTCTCCATACCTGGTGCCAGACACCGCTGCTCTCTGCCAGCATCTGAACCTCATCCGGCAGCTGGCCGGCAGCGGCTGCTTCATCATCATCATCCCGAGGACAGGTCAGTGCACAGTCTGGAGCAGTGTGTTGTGTCTGGGGCCCTTGTGTGTGGCATATTAAACAAGGTAGATGATGAGGATTCAGTGATTTCGAGGGACGTTTTATCATGATCTCTGACTTTACTTACTCGTTTTTCACAAAGTCGGTTTGTGATTAAAATTCAAATGTCCTGTGTGCTGACCTGACAGTTTGCTCTGATACTTACTCTGACCTTCTTCTTTGTCGTAGTGATTGATGGACTTGACAGGTTGAAGAAGGAAAATGCCGGTGCTAGAGATGGCATCCGCTTTCTGGAGTCTGAATTTCGCAAAGGCAACAGGTGGGTGTTCTTCTGCTTGCACCTGTCTAGGATTTTATGTGAACTAGTTTTTGTTTCCTGGTATTTGTTAAACACAAACCTCACTTTTTCTCCATAAAACTGTTATTTTGGAGGATTATTTAAATATTCTGTATCACATCTTTCTGTAGGTACATTCGCTGCCAGAAGGAGTCTGGTCGAAGTTTTGAAAGAGATAAACTGAAACGTCAGGACATCGAAGCCTGGTAAACCTTGCTCCCTATTCTACAGTTACCTCTATTTGTTTTCTAAGATCCTCATTGGATGACTATATCTCTTTTTCTTTTTATTTCAAGGCATTTATACAAGATGGTGGACAGCTGTCGTCAGCTAACGGTCTCCCAGAGCAACGGAGACGAAGATACAGCCGGCATGGTGACCATTCTTACCGACCATCAGGTGGAGGAGCTTTGCACTCGGTCAGCAGCTATGAAGGTCAGTCACTCTCGTTATTTTGTTACGCTACAGACCAGAACAAAACACTCGGGGAGATGACATTTTCCACCATGACAAGTCCAGTTTCAGCTCTATTTTTGCTACAGTGCTGTCCTATCGGTTCTCATACGGATCCCACAGCCATCTGGTGATTTTGGGCAGTGGGCGTGAAGATGCTGTTGGACGATCCAACAAGCACTTCTCTGGAAGCACAGCAACACCATTATTGTTGTTAGAGTTTAGCCATTAGATTAAACAAACATTTTGAATCCCTATTTCTTTCTTCTCAATAGCAGCGTGTTAGGAAAACATTTGCATTTGCTGTAATGAATAAGAAATATACTTAAAAGCATTGTGTAAAATAATGAAGGCCAATTTTTTCATGTATTGCATATAGGCTTGGGCAATATGACACTATTATTGCCTTTTTGGTTGGCCACTGTAATGCTCCTCACATCTCCACAATATCAGAAAGATATTCAATAATGCACAGCTGTTATGATTTTTCTGCTATTTTCAGTCATTTTCTTTCACCTTTTCTCTTGCTTTTTCTATCCATCACCGCATCTTTGTAGTATCATAAAAAAGTAACAATATGCTAGCATACTTCTGTCGCTGTACATAATTACTAAGGCTGACCTGAATGCTTCGAAGCTTCAACCGTTGCCATGGTAATAGATATCACAATCATCATTCGATAGGTTGTTTTGGATAGTTTTTTGTTTTTTTTAATATATATATGCATCGGCCTACACCAAAAATCCTAAATAGCTCATGCATAATGAGTAATGGTTATCTCACATTACTCATTATGCATCAAAATGAATTAGTAAGAGTTATTCTCAGACAGATTGTGCTGTTTGTTGTGTGCAGAGGGTGTGTGTGTTGTGTGCAGAGGGTGTGTTTTGTGTCACAGGATCTGAACCGCAGCAGAGGAGATCGTTAGACAAAGCCAGGTTTTTTTTTTTATATGTTATTGGTTACAGTCTTTATTTATGAATTTGTTTATAGGCTTACATATGAGCAAATTCATTTGATCTGCTATCTCTGTCATTTATCTAATGTTATTGGGGAGTTTTAATATCACTTTACCCTTATTTCATGTCTGTCTTTTTTCCTCCCCGTCAGTCGGCGGTCCAGGCGGCGGGCTCGGCGGGCATGGAGCTGAAGAACATCGTGGAGTTCTACCGGCAGTGGAAGGAGATTGGCTGAGAGGTCCAACGGGGGGCAGCTGTCGGCGCTGCGAACAGCTGATCGATCACAACACTCGCTCCCTCTCTCTCTCTCCCACTCTTTTGCTCTGTGTGTATCTGCGTCTTCAAAAGGCAAAAAAACAACTCAAAAGAAAGCTGAATCGAAGGGAAAGAGTGCAAAGCTTAGAGGAGTGGTAAAGTTAAGACAGTGGAGTAAAATAAAAAAACGATTAAAAAGAGAAATGCGAGCGAAACGGCGCTGTAAGAAAGAGCAGATCTCCCACCTCCCAATCCTAAACATAAAGAGTGACCCCTAGTGGTCGGAGCGCGGAAAACGGTGGGGGAACGCTACACAACTTTTTAAGTGCCCCTGGTTCACACCCTAACCAGGAATACACTGTATATGTTAGCAAACGAGTACATACGTGTCGAGAGAGAAACCGCACACACACATTTAACACATTCACGCTCAGATGAATCCATGTAGATGTTTAGAGCAGTGGTTTGGATTTCCGTTCCCTCCTTCCCTTTCTCTTCAGTGTGTATTTGAGAAAAGAGGGTAAAGAATGTGCGAGTCACATAGGACTGCGTTTTTTGGGGGGAAGTCGAGGGTGTATGACGACAACTTTTAGGATGGAGAAAACCCACTCTGTCCACCTGACACCTGAGGCTTCCAGCCCTTCAAAATAAAACCAGGCGCCTCGTCGCTCATCGGCCTCGAGGAAAGGTTGAGGAAGACATAATGTAAACTTCTCCGGGATCGGTTTTCTTTTCCTATGTGGTTCTTTCTGTTTTCGTTTCTCCTTATTTTGCGGTGTACTTTTTGTGAACAGTGACTTGTATTGTGCTATTCTGTATGAGAAGAGGAAAAAGGAAAAAAAAATACAAAAAACAGGTGTTGTCCTGTTTAAAAAGGTTTTAATTTGGATTTTATTTTTGTACCCAAATGATGTTGTTTATTTTGCTTTTTTTTTGTAAGCTAAATCTGAATGAGATATGCAAGAATGTTTAAGGGAAAGGGAAGGGGTCGTTGCCGTGCGTTGATCCACTGAACAAATCCTTCATGTCTGAAAGTAAAAATAAACGACTTATAATCCAGAATTTATTTATCAAGGTGTCATGTTAGCGGGGAGCTAGAAGCTGATTAGCCTCACGTTTGTAGCCAGTCGTCAAGGAGGCTCAAAGGAGAAGGGGGCCGGCTGACTCCCCCGGGGGGGGAATGTGGGTTGTGTTTGGACTCCTGTAAACTCCTAAAAATGTGTCCCATCTACATCACCGTTTCCATAGTGACTGTCCCATCATGCACAGTGCAAAAGAAAAACCAGTATACGTGTGTGGCCATGCATTGAACAATAAAAAGAAACTCGTATAAGATGATGACTTCTTTTTTTCTTCTTTTTACTCTGTGCCAGAAAATGAATCCTCCAGAAATCTATTTAATCAACATTCCACCAGCTTTACACATAAAGTTGAGCTTTCTTGTTGTGAATAGTTCTGCTCAGCCTCTGAAAACAGTTCTATGATTTCTTCTGTGCCTCTAAGGGAGGAGTAAAATGTTTGTATAACAACACATGGGGCTTCGTTGTTGCAGTTGTGGTGCTTCAAGTGCCGGTAAGACATAAAAAAATGCAAGTAGTAGGAAGTCCCAACACTCGAGAGTCCTGAATCCTCTAAACTGGTCTAAAGTCTTTCTGGGGACGCTGCCTCTCCTCTCAAACTAGGTCTCTGTGTGCCATTCTTTCTGGGTTTTTTTTTTTTTGTTGTGTGTTCTCTGTCCCCGGGCCCCATGCCCACCACTGACCGGAGCACACTGAACAACCAATCCCCTTGCAGCAGGGTCAGTGCCACTCCGACAGAAGACGGCTGGCACTGGTTCCTGGCCCCCTTTTTCTTTTTTTTTGCTGGGTAAGGGGGTTGGGGAAACCTCACTGACCCAAGGCAATCCTCTTTCAGTGAGCCCATGAGGCTGCGTGGCTGCTGGGACAGGATGAGAGGTTTAAACACACAAAGAGCCCATTAGTTAGATTCATAACTTGGTTAAAAAGCAGCTGTGATCTGTCTGAGAGATGTCCATGCAGGGGTCTCTGCTCGCTGTGGGGAAATGCCTCGCCTGCTTGGAGTTTATGCGTAAGTAACTTTAGTCTTTTGGACAAGTTTGGACTTCACATGTGAACCTCAATAATCATTTTCTTGCAGAGAATCTCTTCAAAGTGCTCATGCATTTAATTCAGAACTGAAGTAAGCCATGTTTGCTCTTATGTTAATGATGCTGGGGCTCTTCTCCTCTCTGCCTGGTCTCCTGACAGTGAACAAGGTTTTTTCTTTTTTGCTTTTTTTTTGTCTTTGCCACATCCAATGGGAAAAAAAGCCTCTGCCCTGAGGGTGGGATTTCAACACTGGGGGGATGCAACGGTGTTTTCATTCGGTTACTGTAGGAATGTGCAGAGGAGAAGAGGAGGGGGATGTTTGATGCAATGGGGAAAGTGCGCGAATCTGGAATAAATATGGATTTATGACTTCATAACTTACTTTTCCCAATCCACGCTGCAGAATCCTTTCATCTGAGCCAACAATGAGCTCATCGGACACGTAAGGCTGAAAGGTCAGACCAGTCACTGTGCTTGCATCCATAGTATTCGGCTGTAGTATTACATCATCACTCTAACTGTGACTGAGTGTTTCAATTTCTCCCTAAAAAAAACTATTGTTTCAGTAAACTCACTCCCTTTCCGTTCGTACAGAGACCTCAGAGGATTTCACTAGTAAGTCACTCCCATTTATAGGAACTGAACGCAGCTTTTGCCAAATAGTACTTTACTAATAATTCGGGGATATTACATCAATGTTTTCTCACTGCAAAATGATAAACACACTTATGTAGTCGGGTATTGAACCTCTCATGAGCTCTGGTGCAGGTCATTGGCTGTAAACATGTTTACTTTGTTTACGCATGTCCTTTCTTGAGGGTTTAAATATGATAATATTTGTATTGGGAACATGTTTTTATTCATTTTCATGCTTTCAAGTGTTTTTTAGCTTGGTCTTCCTCTTAACATGTTTTTTTTGTAAACCTATTGGGCAAAGTAGCAAATGACATTGACTTGAGGACTTTGTGTACTTTTTACTTTATTCAAGTATTTCCATTTTCTGCTGCTAGTACTTCTACCCCACGCAATACAGAGAGGAAATGAAAGTTACAGTTTCTGGTTGCTGTGATGATGATTGGCTTATACATTTTATGTGTTTCTAAAAATTGAACCACACTGACCAACAATACCATTAGAATAACAATCTGAGGAGCAGCTCTGCATTGTGAATACTTTTATGGATACTTTATGTACATTGTACTTGACTTTTACTTGAGCAACAAAGTGTGAATCCAGGTGATAAATATTATTGAAATAATATCAACTTTACAGCTACAAAGTCCCTCACAATACAATGACATATAGAAGACGATCAGATAAAATGAAGTAAGCTAAAACAATATTATTATAAATAAATGACTGAAAAGGCAACTTTTAAAATGTTTTCTTGCTCCACACGAGTTATTCCAGAGTCTTGGAGGTAGAGCAGCTGAATTGTTGTACACATAAGAGGTGTTTGGTTTTTTAAACTGATGTAACACAAAATGAAGTTGTATTGGATACATCCTGCAATACTCTGGAGTACTACACTCTGCATATGGATTTGATCTGGAGGTTATTAGTGTGTGTCTTTGTTTGGAACACACAATTTCCTATAGATGTTTTCATTTGCTTTTTTGAAACGTGACACTTGAACTTGTTGACTTATTCAGCCAATAACAAATGTATTCATGGGTGGTAACTGCATGGTGAGGTGTATCACTTACTTTTGCTCTACTAGAATATTGTTAATATGGTTGGAGTTATGAGGGGTGAACAATATTGTTTGTGTCCCTCAGGTGTTTGACGTCACACATGCTCTTTGTTTTGGCAGACTCAAACGAGACCTTCGCAGAAATCATGATTCGATAGAAAGCTGGATGTTTTCTCGGTGCAGTTTAAAACAGGATGTCCTCCCTGGTCAGAGTTTGGACAAAGGAGTATCCCCACAGGCCCATTCCTCAGAGTCATGTGATCTAGTCAAATGATGATAAGTCAAAGGCAACTGGACGTATGAGACCTTGAGGACGTTGAGTCATCAGAGGGGTTCAATCAGAGCTGAATGATGTGGAGTAACATCCTGTATTTAAGCACTGACTGGGTCACTGAGGTCATCACTGTCAGGAGTGCATTACAGTATGTGTTTAGCCAGGCTAGCTGCATAGTGGTCTGTCCTCCACTTTCGTCCAGACTGATTTCGTCGTGGATTGCCATGAAGTATTTTACAGACATTCATGGTTCCAACAGGATTGCTATTTTTATGAAAGTAAAAGTACTTCTTCCATCACTGCTGTCACTGTTAGCTGTAGCGCTAACGTGACTTTCGACATAGTTAGTAAAATGAGAGGATTTCTGAAGGGAGTCTGGTGTTTGGAGACACTAGCGGATTGGTCCACAGGGAGAAATAAATTCATCCCAAAATGAAAGTTCCATGTAGTAGCTTTAAGTTAAAGTACATACATATATACTTAATGTACAAAACGTAAAGGTAAACTACCCATTATTTAGAATGTGCCATTCAGATTAATAAGTATAATATATCACTGTAATATAAATAGTGATGCATTAATGTGTTCAATTTAATGTTGAATGTTAAATTGGGACAACTTAAACTCTTTATACTGTTGAGAGGGAGTTTAAACGCTCCAATGTTCGGATCTTGCACCTTTAACTTTTGGTACTTTAAGTTTATGTTTTGGATGCAAAAATTAAATAATTGGAGCAATAAATATTTGACATCAATCAAGAAAATTAAAAATTAAAAATAAATTAAAAAAAAAAAAGGGGGGGGGGGGGATGCCCTGGTACTCCATTCTTTACTTTACATTCTTAACAGTTCTTTATACACTCTTTAGGTCTAAGGGAACCACTCAAGTAACATTTACAGTAACATAACAGTATTTCCACCCTGTGGTATTGCAACTATTTTCTTTATTATTATTATTATTATTATTATTATTATTATTATTATTATTATTATCATATTAATATCTTGCACCATTAGCACTAATGGTAAATAAATAAATCAGGAAGGCCTAGGAGGATCAAACCAATATCACAATATCAATAACAATACAATCTGTTGTTATTATATGCAGTGACAACAAGAAATATGAATAAAAATGCAGTGTTCAATGCACAGATTTTGCTCAGTTTTGACCATATTCACCTGTTTTCTTTTTTTTTTTAACATCTTTCCAAATTCTTCACACACACACACACACACACACACACACACACACACACACACACACACACACACACACACACACACACACACACACACACACCCACACACACACACACACACACTCCCTTCACCTGAGGGACACACATGGCTCCTCTTGTTGTTGTTGCTCCAGTGATCCACGTGAGCGCCGAGGAGCGCTTCTTACTGGCTCGAGAGGAGAAGAAGGAGGCTGTGGATCTGGCTCTGTTACAAAAGAGAGAGGAGAAAGAGAGGGAGAGAGAGAGAGAGAGAGAGAGAGAGAGAGAGAGAGAGAGAGAGAGAGAGAGAGAGAGAGAAAGACGCCCAGCCGCTGCTGACAAGCACGCCATAGACTGAGATAGACTGAGGTAGACTGAGGTAGAGCTTGTTGGTGGGTTTGTGTTCAGCAGCAGCAGCAGGAGGGATACACACTACAACCTCCGCATGCCAGAGGGTCGCGGTGAGTAAATAAAAGAATAAAATAACTTGGAGGAATTGTTGAGGAGAAGTTTCGCGTGTTTTCAGTAGAAGCTGCTGTTTGTCTGCATCACTGATCACTGTGTCTCTGTGTCTCTGTCTCTGTCTCTGTCTCTGTCTCTGTCTCTATCTCTGTCTCTGTCTCTATCTCTGTCTCTATCTCTGTCTCTGTCTCTGTGTCTCTGTCTCTGTCTCTGTCTCTATCTCTGTCTCTGTCTCTATCTCTATCTCTGTCTCTGTCTCTGTCTCTGTCTCTGTCTCTGTCTCTATCTCTGTCTCTGTCTCTCTGTCTCTGTCTCTGTCTCTGTCTCTATCTCTATCTCTGTCTCTGTCTCTGTCTCTGTCTCTGTCTCTATCTCTGTCTCTATCTCTGTCTCTGTCTCTATCTCTGTCTCTGTCTCTATCTCTGTCTCTGTCTCTGTCTCTGTCTCTATCTCTATCTCTGTCTCTATCTCTGTCTCTATCTCTGTCTCTGTCTCTGTCTCTATCTCTGTCTCTATCTATATCTCTGTCTCCGTCTCTATCTCTGTCTCTGTCTCTGTCTCTCTCTATCTCTATCTCTGTCTCTGTCTCTATCTCTGTCTCTATCTCTGTCTCTGTCTCTATCTCTGTCTCTGTCTCTGTCTCTATCTCTGTCTCTATTTCTATTTCTATTTCTAAAGATGGTTTCAAAGCAAGTCCTGATTCAATAATGTGCAATAAAGAAGAGGAAATGTAATAAAACACACATGGTTGTGAGCTCCATGTGACTGGCATGCTTTTCTTAAATGGTTGCTCTAGAGATGTGTCCATGCAACATATATATGTATGTGTGTGTGTGTGTGTGTGTGTGTGTGTGTGTGTGTGTGTGTGTGTGTGTGTGTGTGTGTGTGTGTGTGTGTGTGTGTGTGTGTGTGTGTGTGTGTGTGTGTGTGTGTGTGTGTGTGTGTGTGTGTGTGTGTGTGTCCTCTCTTAACCTGGAGATGTTTAGGATGTTTCCATATTCTAAGCAGTTGCCACATGGACTCGTGCTCCTCTGTCACAGCTCCCACAGGGCGTCAGTGTTGTGTGGTTTGACTCATTTATTTACCTTTTTTTTTTTTTTTGTCACCTTCCAGAGTTGCATCCATTTTTATGGATTGTGGACACATCTCAATTTTGAGTTGCAGCTCTTATTAGATCAAGAAAACAACCATACAACTATTTTGATTATCAATGAATTGATAAAAAAAAGTTGCATGAAATACCCAAAGTCCGTAATTCCAGCTTCTCCAATATGAGGATTTGCTGCTTTCTCTGTTGTAAACTGAATATCTTTTTGGTTTCTAGGACTGTTGGTTGGACAAAACAAGACATTTTAAGACGTGTCCTTGTTTTCTGGGAAATGGAGGTTATCATTTTGTCGATTAATCGTTAAATCTGACAAATAATCTGCAGGTTAATTGACTAATAGAGTAATCGTTTGCTGCAGCCCAATCTAAATTTGAAGCCAGGCCTGTTTATTTGGTTGTTTACTTTAACTGCATCTGAATAAAAAAGTATAACAATTTGGCAAAACAGAAAATTCCTGTTCTGATGGTTGTAGTGATAGTGTGCAGGTACTATATAGTACTGCAGTAGAGGAATGCAGCAGCAGGCGGGGGTGGGGGTATAACACGCTCATGTCTCCTCAGCCAGTTGAGTCTTTTCTCTCCTGCTTGAATGTGTTACCTCATATTTGATCAGCAATGACTGGAAAGACTGGTTTCTATTTGACATTTGTGTTCCTTGTGTTTGTAAAAAAAAAAAACGTCCCGTGCAAGGCAAAGGAACATGCTGATACTTGACAGTTTGTCAGGATTGTTAAATTTTCTTCTTCTTTACACAAAACACAAAAAAAAGAGATTTGGGTTTTGGATGAACTACTTGGTTGAATAGTGCAATAATAAATGAAGATACTTTAATAGAAATGAACTGTTTTGAAGATGCATGGGAAGCGAGGGTAACCTCTTTTGTTCCTGCAGATATCCAACGTGATCTGTAAGAACACAGTGTTACATAAGAAGTCCTGTTCATGTGAAATGTAAACGCTTACAGGAAGGGGAGGGGGGGACCAATGAGGAACACCTTTTTGGGGGGAAAAAAATCCCCCAACAAAAACACATTCCAGCATGACTTCAGACTTGAAACCAAAAGAGGGAAGTCAATAAACCCCTCTCATGACAAGCTTCGGCACATGTTCCCGTGTGCAGGGTTACCCCGTTAGGTGTCAAATACCAAACTGACCTCTGCCACTTGGTCAGAGGGAAGCAGTTGAGTTGTGCTTCAGGAGGAGAAGTGATGGATGCAGATGCAAAGCTTGTTTATCTTAAGAGTGATTTATACTTTAATACCGAGGTCTTCAAAGTAGGAGGCCATCCACGGGGGTGGGCTCAGCGAATGGGAGTAAAAACATGTGTTTTACATTAGTTATCAGAACAGGATCACACAGAGAAGCCTCTGTGTGTGTGATCTGTGAAAAGAGAGAGGGAATTTTACTGTTTCTGACACTTTCCAATATTATGTAACTGATAAATGCCTTTGCACAAACCTTTTCTTTTATGTATTTGGTGTAGTCTGAAGTTATGTCACACAGCATTATTAGGCAATCTTTGCTTGAAGTTGGGATGAAATGGCATAATCATGATCACATTGGAATCCAAGAATTGATGGAGGTTGTAAACCACTGATTTATTCTATAGAAAAAATGTCCAAGATTGGCTTGGTTTTCTTTGTCCAAAACATCAAGATGTTCATATTTCATAGAACAGACAGAGTGAAGCAGAAAGAAATGGTCGATTGACAGGAAACTTATCAGCAGCAATTTTAATAATTGATTGACTTGTTTTTTTAAGAAAAAGGCTGGCTATCTATCTATCTATCTATCTATCTATCTATCTATCTATCTATCTATCTATCTATCTATCTATCTATCTATCTATCTATCTATCTATCTATCTATTTTTTTTGCTTCATCTGGCTTTGAAACAAACCGATTAATCAAATTGATTTAAGTTAGTCCTAAAATACTCACATTTGTAAGCGTGAGTTTTTGCATGGTAAATTACTTTTAACAACATCAGTTGTGATTGGCTAAGCATTTCAGCTTTAATGAAGTTAAAAAGCACAATCCAACGGAAACTTTTATGTCTGTTGAAAATCGATGACTCTAGTGTGGACTTGTTTAGTTGTTTGTTAGGTGTTGTTCTTGTAATGGATAACCGTCGGATTATGTCACATTAAGATATTTTAATGACTTGGCAGCAGACTTCAGGTTTTGCTGTCTGTCTCCCCAAACACAAGATCAAGATTATCTTTATTGATTTATGGAAGAAAAAAACAAACTCCACTGACTGTAGTCTCAATGCACCATGCAGCTCAGCCAGGGACATTGTTAAGCACTGAGTAATACTTCCATTCTCCTAACTTAAAAAGGTCTTAATTGTTTTGTTTTCTTCACCAGTGTGAAAAGCAAATAAATGTAGCATGTTTAGGCATGTTCTGTGGGTGGCGGCTGAAAGAGAGTCTGGGGAAAAATGCTGCAGTGAATCACAGGTTAAGCTGATGGAAGTGAATCATAATGAATAATCACAATGTGACAGTCAATTATGATAATTTGTTTGGGGGGGGGGAATACAGCAGTTAAAGTACCAAATAAACCTATTTTTTCGTAAAAAAAAATGCTGCTTTAACGATCAGTGAAGCCAACCATCGGTCAGTTACGTATATGTGGGTTTTTTAGGAGGCTGAATGCGTTTCAGCAGGACAGTGGAATGTCCTCAAGCTTGTGCTGCAGTACAAGGCACGTGTGTTCATCTGTTTGGACAACATGTTCTCTTGTATAGCTCTCTTATTGTCAGCCTCTGGTCAATAAAGACGGCCATTGAGAAGGGTCACGTGACGACGTCACGAGTGAGTGGGAAAGAATTTGGGATGTCAAGAGAAGAACAAAAAAAGGAAGGAAGTGTTGTTTGGGTCAGTTCAGAATTTCTAGGAAGGTAACAACATGAGTCTGGAGGTTAAAGGGGCATGCAGATGTTTTCAGGGTCGCATTTCCTCGTGAGCAGTCAGAGATAATATCTTGTATGTCATTAAACTACACACTGAAAACCCAATAGGTCACTTTTCAGTCAAAGTATTTTAGGGGAACTCTGTTTACAAGTCTTGGAGAACACTTCTGCATGTGTGGAAAGATAGTTGCATGTGTTGTGGCTCCAGAGGGAACTGTTTGAAGTCGGATAAATTGGTTGATCAAAAAATCTTTGGGTTTGAATATAGAATGAAGTGATCTCTGTAGTCTGCTCCTCATTTAATCTTGAAACTAGCACCTATGGGCTACATTAGCCACTGCTAGCAATAAACACCTGAATCGAGGCTACTGAATGAAGGCTGGGACACGGTCTTGAGCTATGGGATGTTTGAGGTTGTACCCCAATGATATGACTCTGGTGATTCTGACTAAACTGTCAGCAGTTGAGTTGCATTCTGGGTAACATAGCAAGAACAAGGAATAACAATTTGTGGAATAAAAAAAAATCTGATTCTGCTACATCGATTTTGATCCTTCTTTTTTTTAAACTAGACTGCGATGCTAAATCAGTGGAGCACTCTTTTAAGACAATCATGTGTTTTTTTCATTCTACTCTAGTACACTGGATTGATATAACATTTTCACGAGGTTCAAGGGGCTGACTTTCAGCTCTAAAGGGAAAGTTAGACACTTATTTGTGTTCCTGCTGAGTGTTGGGGGGTTCCTACCCTTCCTACTCGTTCATCTGATGTGAATTCTTACGTCTACCTTCACGTCTTATTCAATGTTCCCTTTCCAGTTGAGAAAAAAACTGTCACCATTTAAATACATATTCACTTTTACCAAGTCAACACATAGTTATTGTGTTTAAAAAAAAAAAAGAACAAGTCTGAAGTAGAGAGTATGTTCAGGGGATGGACAATTTCCCTTTTGGGTTTTTATCTCACGGATAGTAGAGAGGTTAGAATAATTTAAGAGTAATCAATGTCCGTCAAAACAGAGCAGAATAAAAACACACGCTTTGAACAGGAATGCTTTGCTAAAACGTTATGGAGAGCTTAACAGTTGTACAGATGTATAATCATCTCTACAAATATGACTCCCTCAAAACACCTTTTTGTTTCACTATGACATAAGAGACTTTACAGGAGGAGCCACAGTCAACTTTTAAAGGTGGATGTTATCTTTTTTTTGGGAGGATGCATGCAAGTTTTAAGAACGGCTCTCCAAATGGAAAGCAAGCAGAGATTTTGAACCTTGTCTTATAGTTCTGTATCAGACAGACTAAAAGTGTTTCCTTTCTTCCTCTGCACAGATCCATGTGTTTTATATAATATAAAGTGGAGCAGAAGGCTTACTGGCTGACTCAGTTATTCCCTCAAGTTCGAGGGATGAACTTGGAAAGAAGGTTGGGGGTGAAGAGGAGTATGTTCTTGGCTTCTGCATGTTTGGGTGATGTTTCCCGTCAACATAATCCATCAAATAATGGGTTTTGTTAATCCATAGGGACTGATCTTGTGTGTTTTGGTCTTGGGATCGTGGAGAGTTGAGTCTGTTTTTGCATTGTCTGGTTCAAAAGTGTATCAATCCATTCTTGTTGTTTATAGAAGGATCGGCTGAAGTTTCTGCTCCGGTCCCTTTTGAGCTTGAAATTCTGATGAAATGGTGTTTTTGCATCTTGTGTATGAAGTTAAGAACAACAATCTTACCCTGTCCGACTTCTGCTGTGCTCTAAACACTTCTGTACGTGCATGTTGTTTATGCAGGGGATTAGAGGTTGTGTACAAATGTAAAGCGTGTACAACTTTGTCACATGACTTGTTGGACAGCATGTCAGGACACACTCACAGGGTCAATAAGCTCTAAGAAAATACGGTGCATGAATTTCTCCTAATGACTATGTAGAGTTTTTCTGGTTCATGTCCACATTAATTGAGTCAAATTTCCAAAATGTATTTTAACCATTACATTCTTAAATTATTTATTCTGCTTTTAAAAAGTTTACCGCTTCCATCTTCCATCTCTCATAGCCAGTTATAATCATGGACGGATAACTGAACGGTCCTACCGGCCTAGAGCCTAGGGGCCCAAAGTGCCAGGGGCCTTCATCTACAGAACAAAGAAACATAAAACGGCTACAAAGAGATGCAATATAGCTGCAAAGGGACACAGAGACTCACATGGACTACGTAAAGGGGCAAAACAACCATATAGAGACACAAAACGACTGCAAAGAGACACAAAACGACCACACGGAGACACAAAACAACTACAACTACACAGAGACACAAAACGACCACACGGAGACACAAAACAACTACAACTACACAGAGACACAAAATGAAACAAAATGACTACACAGAGACACAAAATGACTACACAGAGACACAAAATGACTACACGGAGACACAAATCGACTACATGGAGACACAAATCGACAATAAATATAGCTGCAAAATAGCTGCAAAGAGACACAAAGACTCGCATTGACTACGCAAAGGGGCAAAACAACCATAAAGAGACACAAAATGAAAACACAGAAAAACAAAACGACCAGACAGAGACACGAGCGCAACCAGACAGAGACTCACGATGACTACAAAAAGAAACGAAACAACTACAAAAAGAAACAAAACAATTACAAAAGATTCAAATTTTATTTGTTTGTGGTTTATTTGTTGGGAACAGATATAATACACATACTAGACAAACCGAAAACAGCTGTCCAATGCAAGTATCGTAGTGTTTATAGCTGATGCTAATTTGCAACACCTGTCCCTAGAAAGCTTTTATGGAACTATGTGTACAGCAAGAAACAGTTAAGCTAACGTTAAAAACACTACATTTAAGAGCTAGACATGAGTTCAGGTTTGCAGCAACTTTCAAGTGATCAGGTATGAAGATTCAGGTCTTTGTTCCTCAAAGAGACTCAAAATGACCACGAAGAAACCCAAAACAACAAAAAAAAGAAGCTAAACAACTCATAATATATATTTATTATATAGAGTTATAATCTAAACTACATTGATTTTGCATGCATAGATGTTACCATTCAAATCCGTCACACAGATTTTAAAACGGCTATTGAAATCATTGGCAGCTCACGATGCTGAGGATCTGAATTCTAATGAGCTTTTTTTTTTTTTTTCACACTGCAGTGAACCCAGTGGCTTTTCGCTGCTATTGTCATCCTCACACAAGCTGTGTGTGTTTTGTGTTGTGTTGTGTTGTGTTGTGTGCTGCTCAGATGTTATCCAGCCGTGATGAATGCAGGATTTGTACCAGCGTGCACGCATGTCAGTGCTCAGAGTATTTCTGCATGTTCTCCAGGAATTGACAGGATTCTGTGTTTGTGTGTGTTTGTGTGTGTGTGTGTGTGAGAGTGTGAGCAGCCTCATTTCCATCCAGCGCAGCGTGTAACAGTCATCCTTTGGCCCCTGTAGTCCCAAGGCTTTGGCCGCCACAAAGCTCACTTTGTCACAGCTAACAGACCGGGGCCTGCAGCTGGGTCGCAGTGAGCGGAGGCCCCCTCTTGTTGCTCCCTCACTACAAGAGAGGAGCATCTAGACATGCAAGCTGTAATGACCGGAGAGACGCCTGTCAGGTCTGGGGGAACATACCTAAACTCTGGTGAGACACAGGCAGGACGATGACTAAAGACTGGTTAGAGCTCTGCCTTTCAGTTTGAGAAATTGACTTAGTTGATTTTAAGAAGGTGAAGTGACTTTTTCCAGTCTGGGATTACTCCTATAGTTATGTCCAATATGTATGTTTTGAAGTATTTATTTTCTGGACTAATTTCTGCTACAGAACTAAACCATTTCATTACATCAAAACAAGACTGTGTGTCCCCAACTACCATCTGAAAATGTTGGGTTTTGTTAGTATAGGAAATAATTTTAGCTTATTTTATTAGTAGTTTTTGAGCATTAGAGCCCCATACTGAATATTTGAGGCTGATGATTTTTTTTGTTTGTTTTAATGTTAACTCATAATATGAAGGATCCCTTGCATCTATGTATTGAAGAATTTTAAAACAAAAAGTATACATTTTACATTTTACAGTTTATTATTAACTTGTTAGCTCTGGTGGACAGACAGACTACTACATTACCTGGGGCCTTTCTTCTCTTTTATTTTTTCACCCTGTTCAATGCTATATTTTCCCCATATTTTTCCAAGCACATCAACTTAGCAGTTTAATGATATAAAATAGAACGAGACGGGTGACTATAAAGAGATTAATGCATAAGAATTAAGAAGAGCAATGGTAAGGTTGGCCAGTTTGGGTTTTGTCATATTGTGTAAACACCTCCTTTATATCTGTTGCCTTTCTGTAACGCAATTTGTTGTTACAGATTTATCAAATTAAATTGATTTGAAATGTATTTTAAATCTTTCATACAGTTAAAGATAGTAAAATGTAACTAAAACCTGGTGACAGTCTGCTACTCAATCAACTGCAAATGTCAATACCTGCTGAGTTTTGACATCCAGATATTGTCACGGTACAGCTTGTCTGCAAAAACATGTTGTGGTGTAAGAAACGGTTATCTGATTACGTTCCGCTTCTGTTGGAATGTACCGTGTAATATCGTCTCACCTCACATACATGCCGTTATTTCGTGCTTGCCTTCAGTCACAGCACTGCAATTCGACAATGCCAGGCATTCTTCAAATTGATGTCTGGCAATGTCTCAAGAGACGCCACAATAAGGGATTGTTCCCCGTGTCGGCTTCAGTCAACAACGACACCACATTCGAGGACTCTTGTCATATATACTTAAATGCTGATGTAATATTTGTCAAGCGACCAATGTTGCGAAGATGAACCTGAAAGTTTCAGAAATCCAATTTGTTGCAACAGTGTGACTTTGACTTATTGTGGAGTATTTTTTTTACATTGTGGAATTGCGACTTAAATTCAAGGTTTTTTTTGCCTAAAATTACTGTGAGGAGCTTTTAACTGCTTATAAAAGAGTCTCATTTTAATACCGATGCCAATAAATGAACAACATAAGTAAATGAGACTATCAGTGAGAAGATGTCCATTTCTATATAGTTATTCTTAAAGCTTGTCATTGATTGGGTTGGATTCTGTACACATCAGATCAAATCATTCAGGCTTACCAGAAACTCCTTTAGCTCAGACTCCAGCGGGGCCTCCGACAGCAAACAACCCACCATGGACAGACCCAGATCTGGCTCCAGAAGTTGAGATGGCCTCGGTGCTTTGGCCCACTTCTGGAGACCCAGACCGTATTGCTGGGCGTACTGGAGGTAACGGAGGCACGGGAGAACCAGAACAAGCACTGCGTTGGGCAGACTGTCAGCCCTGCAGCAGTAAAATGAGGGGTTTGGTTCTCTGAAAACACTGCCACTTTCATCCATGGGGACCACCAAAAACAGAACACAATGAAAGTTCCTTGTAGTAACTTTAATGATAATACTTTTTACCCCACTTCCAAAGTCTAAATGAAAGGGGTTCCAAATTTTAGGAGCTAGAACCTTTAAAAAAAAAAGCAATGTTTACTCCCTTTTGGTTTGGGCCAGCTGGAGACATAGCGCTGCTGTAGATCTCAAAGTCATAAACTACTGTTAGGGTGTGTTTCTCATTGTGTGTGTTTTGTTCTTCGTCTCTGCAGTGTTTCCAGTGTGGCGGGGGATCGGGGTCGGTGCTGGCGTCAGAGGCGGGTGGAGCCAGGGCTGGGGACGCTGTCTGCAATGGGATCCTGACAGTCCCGGACAAGGGGCCCGGGTACCGGTGTTTGACTACCCTGTCTGGGTTGTCCTCTGCCGTGGGGGACGCGCCAGACTCTGGGAGGTTTGTCAGCGAGGGAGGGGTGCCATCCGACTGCCCGCAGACATGCTCAGCATCAAGCTGCCCCAACTCTTTGACATCCACCAGGTCCCCAAGGTATGGACGGAAGGAGGCCTTTCTCTGAACTCGGTCTAACAGTTTTTAACCGTTATAAATATTAAATGTCCTGTTGTGACGGGATTGTCAGTTTAGGAAGTAACCTAACCTGTCACCATCTTGAGGCAGATCCTCTACAATCACTGATTGTATAAAATATGTACAAGACTACTATTATAACCAAAGTCTTTTCAGAAAGGTTTGATTAATATCGTGATAAAACAGTTTACAGTATTCGTAAAAACTTTAAACTGGCACTTCCGATTATGTTTTTGACAGGAAGCATCTTCTGTTCTAACTCTGCATCTTCATCACACTTAAACTGCTTACGTCCCAGTATTTATAGACTGTAAACAAACAATGTTCTCTCCGTCAAATCCCAGCACAGTAAATTATATTAAATAATCATACTTCAGTAGGAGAGATTTATGGCAGCTGATTGTGGCAGAGAGTCCGTCCTTCAACAGGAGGTCCTGCAATTCAAGCATCCGGCGTCCACCCGGCTGTTGTGACCTTATCTTCTCTGATAAGCAGTCATTGTTGAAGTGGTTTTACATCACAATTTCCAGGCAACGGCTTCAATGTCGAGGACTAAACTATGTGTTCTTGATCTTGTGTTCATGGAGTTCGTTTTTTGTCTTTTTCCTCCTGGTCTGGTTTGTGATCCAGGTCTGTATCTGTTAAGAATAAAACAAACTGTTGCTGTTTTAAAAAACATCAGTTCCCATGAAGGACTTTTTCCTGGAGAGACCAACTGCACCAACAGAATAAGCTTAATAACAGATTTAATGCATCAGTCGTTGACAAAGAAACGAACATGATTATTTATTTAACATGAATATAGATTTAATCTTAATGCACTTGATCTCATTCATGTTTTTAAATATGAAGCTTTGAAAAAAACTCACAACTCTATTATACAATTATTTGACTTAAAGGTCGCAAGGCATAGTTTAAGTTACTGGAATGTTCTACAAGAGAATATTCAATTTGGTTATCAAAGTGTTATCAGATTACCCACGGCATGGGAGAATATATTGTTTGTTTATCTCTCTTCTTCGCACGTCCAACCAGTTCTGCAACACACATTTGTTTGAGGGTTTTTCTAAACTATCATCTATTTTCTTGTGAAATATTTTTTTGCTTTAACAGTTATTTATCAAAATTCACATATGCAAACTGAGACAAGTGGCTGCAAGAAGTTACCGCTTTGTTTAAATGGTCAAAAGCCAAAAAAGGGGAGAAACTACTACACTAAAGCATTCAATATATGCACAGAAAATTAGTTTAAAAAATCTCCAGTAATAGTGAGAGGTCAGAAGTTCAAAAGGTATGGTCCAGTGAGGAGGGAAATTCAGCCCGCAAGGATCAGGAGAAGTTTTGTACTGTGTAATTGATCACCTGGGGCATCATTACTGAAAACTGCTTATCTTATATTAACTTAAGTTTCCCACTTTCCTATTACAGAAGCAATTCCTTACCTCATGGCTGTGTCCATTCCCACTCCCATCTTCTCTTAACTTAACAGATATCTTTGGTTAGAATGTACTGGTATGCTACAGCACATCAATAAGCCATAATCTCACTTACCACTGGCTCGCTAGCTAGCTTGTTTCATAGACAACAACAAGAGACTGATGTTCAATTTTAACTACGAGGAGTCAGAGGCACTTATCTTGTTGATGGAAGAGAGGAAACCACACTTTCAGAAAATATACGATTGTCTTAGCAGTCAATATATACCCATTAATACATGGTCCTTGAAATTTAAAGTGTCATCATACGGTCTTTCAATAATCACATTTAGTGTAATTCGATTGTCATACAGAACGAACAACAGTGCTGCTGCAATATTTAAAGTTATTTTGAATTTAGGAAAGGCTCTATCACACTAACTCAGGATTTCTAACTAAAGTTATGGTTCTGTAATCGCTTAATTTCTATTCTAAGATAAAATAGGATTTTTTTTCCTAAATTCAGTTGGGGAAACAAGTTTCTGTAAATGTCACCATAAAGATGAGATAAGATTTTTTGTGTAACGAGATTCCCTGGACTGTCTGCTTGGTCCTCAGGTGTTCAGGGAGGATAGCATCATCTCTGGGTACCGTCACCCACGGAGCTCGGCGCTGGACTGCGTCCTCAGCAGCTTCCAGATGAACAACGAGACCATCAACATCTGGACCCACTTCCTGCCAACATGGTGAGTGCAACAACATGGTTTCCTCTCCAGCATTATGATGGATTTAAAGGATTAATCTCAGATAGTAAACAAAGACCCTCATACTTCTACTGATCCTTACAAACTCTGTCAAGTGTTCACAGCTGGAAGGTTAAAGTGTGTTCATCTTGAATAAAGCTAGCCCTGCTTAAGCCTCAGTCTGATAAAAAACATTCCATATCTTTTGTTTGGGGAAAAGTGTGACGATAGGGTTACGTTTAATCCTGATTGTGTTTTGGTTTTTTTTATGCTACTTGAAATATAAAAAGATAATTTGGAACTAAGCTGCACATGTTGAGCTTGTCGTCATTGTCACATATTAGATGTTTTGGTGCAATAAGGCAATAACTCATGGAACAAAATAGGACGCATTAAATGAACATGTGAGAAAAAAATAAAGCAATGACAACAAACAGCTGGCCAATATTTACTGTATCAAGATTTTCAGAAAGGTGGGAAAAAGTTGACGCAGGATCATCAAAAATCCCATAAAGCCTGACTTACAACAAACAGGAGACTGAGACCAGGATGGAAGATAAGTCAAAGTACAACAGCCTTGATAAGTCAAGTATGGGACAGAGTCAGACAGAATCAGTTAGGAGCTGAGTTGATTGCTATAAATGTAGTGAAATAAGACAAACTCGGTGTTCTTCAGGTACTTCCTGTGGCGTTTCTGTGTCCTCTGCTCCACCATGAACTTCCTGACTGACAGCTACACCTGGCCCCTCCTGGTGTACATGCTGCTCATCTGCATTTACCCCTTCACCTCCAGCTGTGCGCACACCTTCAGCACCATGTCCCCAGAGTCCCGCCACATCTGCTACTTCTTTGACTACGGAGCGCTCAGCCTCTACAGTCTGGGTAAGACATAAGACACTGTGATGGAATCTTAAAATTCAAAAAAAGCTGTCGTCGTTTTGAACAAGGGAAGCGTTTCATACATTGGCTTCAGTTATCAGTGTTTATTTTGAATATTTAAAAAAAAAGTTAGTTGTTCATCCAACAAAAAGTTGGATGAACATCAGAGTAATAAACTATATTTACAGTGCAAACACTCTAAACTCTTATTTATTTTGAAGAACTTTGGTGCACTGTCAGCAACTTATTTGCATTTTCTCCCCATTCTTCACTTTGCTACCTATTACTTTGAGATTTTCTTCTGTCACATTCATATCTAAGGGCCTAAAATCTGTTTAAACCATTTTGCACAATTTAAAATCTCTTTATTTTAAGATAAACTTCTTGTTGCATTTTAACTACATTTTAAGTGGGAAAGGTTTAACAATAAAAGCCACATGGAAGATTTTCTTTTGAACAAAATAGACCTCAAGATCAGCTGTCTTTTGAAAAACGGGATCTCACTTATACTGTATAATCTAAATAATGTAAAAAAGGAAACTACCTAATGTCCAGGATGTAACTGTATAATGTTGTAGATGGCACAGCAGTTCACCTTCTGCCTCTTGTTTAAACTGACAGGTGAAAATCTCAAAGTTGTCTGGATTTCATGTTCGTCGGGTCACAATTACTGAATTAGTGATAATCCGAAGAACACAACATGCAGAGTAGGTTTGGTGCTCTTCCTGTCAGTAACGGTGGATAGTTTGGTTTTACACCTTAACGCTACTGGCAGGTGAATTGACCCGCAAATATCTCGTGAACATTACTGTCATTACTATTTGATACCAGCACGTTGGGAAAAAAACTCTAAGATGGCGTATTATCATCAGCTCCCCAGAATGCTGACACATCATCTTTTAAGAGAAGTACAACATGTTATTTACCTGGTGAATGACATTTCAGAACATTCAAAGCACTGTTGCCTATTTGTATATATGTAGTATTTGCCTTTTGAACACAGATGTGTGCGTGTGCGTGTGTGTGTGTGTGTGTGTCGGCTGGATGTGATCGAGGCATGTCTGATTTCCATATCCTCCCAAAGCTCATGCACTAGTATCTCCTTTCTGTGTCCCTCCTGATAAAAGATCTGTATCATTGTCTATCGGCAGACAGGGCAGGGTGTGTTTGACCTGACAGCCATTTCTCCTATGAATAGTATTTCCCTATCACTTACCAGCCTTTACAGAGGAATATGAACAAAGTATCTCAGATCTTATTGCACAGTGGTCGTTTGGAAACCGGTTCCTGCAGCATCTGCTTTCACCGTCTGTCTGTCTGTCTGTCTGCCTGTCTTGCAGGCGAGTACGTACGTGCAAGACCGATTAATTTAGTCTGCGCTCCACCTTTTTTATAATCAGACAGAATTGTGTGTTTTAAGGCGAGCGCTCTGTATTGTCAGTGTGTGCATTTCAGATAACCCAGTCGTTTATTTGTCTTTGTGGGTGGGTTTGTTATCCTCACAGCATGTATAAGACTGCAAGACCAGCAGTCGAACATTAACTGAGGGCCTCTTCAGTTCCCGTCACAAACGGTGTGGTGGTCCCTTGCAGACTGATCCTTAATCCACCATAAAGCCTCTTAGTGCCAAGATTTGCCCAGTTTTAAACGTCTAAAGTCCGCCTCAGGGATAGGAGCTGCAGAAAGGTTTTCTCACTGCAGGACAAAAAAACAACCAAACAACCTTGTCTTTACACACAGGACAGCAGATGCTCTCTAGGAAAGAAGGTGGCTGCTACACTGCTTCTCTTTGATTACAAGTCTTGTGTGTTTTTTCTGCACACTGAAAGCTTTCAAGTGGGCAGATCATTGATTGGAGTTAAAAACAAACTGAGAAATAACACATTTATTATGTACAATAGAAAACTACCTTTATCACTGATGTTGATTATATCACAAGAAGTCATAGTATTAGGCAAAACCTACATTTCGAAACACTCTTACTATAACTAGCTGAGCATAACAAATCAATTAAGGTAGATGTTATTTAACGTCATGATTGACCCCCAGTTGTTGTGTCTTATCTCCTGAGAGTCTATCCAGGTACATGGTAAATTGAGAGACCAACCACTTGGTGACCTATGGGTCCTGAGAGCAGTTTCTGGAAGAAGAGTATTAGTTTAGATGTTGTCATTGTTGTTATTAACACATTTTTAGTTTTTATCATTATTCTGTCAACCGTAACTCAATTTTTATAAGGTCCCTGAGTGCATTTTCTTTTGGTCGATTTAGTCCTTTACCTTGGTTTTATAAAGCTTAATGTTGTGTCCTTTTTGGTTACAACACCACAAAAAACTGTTGACATCAGTGAATAAATGTGCTGCTGCGTTTTTTTGTCTTTTGCATGCTTGATAATATCAGTATGCTTTAACCATGCCAGGAAGCACAGCCTGATTCCGGATGCTGTAACATGTTAAATCAAGATGAGATTATAATCAGTGTTTTTCAATCAAACACTGGTCAGTTTGTCTGAATGCAGATATTTATTAACACCATGTTTTGTCACAAAACGACACACACCAAAATCACTTTACTGATCAAGCTTTGACTTTATGAACTAACAAGTGTGTGTTAAGAAGTAGAGCGTTGTGTTTGTTAGATGTGTCTCAGCTGAAAAAAACGTAATCTATTTGATTATGATAAAAGACGACACATTGTCATTTTAAGATTTTGAAATGTCAAAAAAAAATTCTACTTCATCTGCTGTATCATGGTCTTTCCAGTCATGTAGAATTTGAACTTCTTACTTCTTACTTTAGTGACACCTAGTGGTTGTATCAGAAAACACACTCATATTTCTAATGTGGTTACATTTTCTCTTCCACAAGAAGTGTTGTGGCTTTAAATACTCAAATGGAGTATTCATATTTTGTTGTTCTTTAATTGTATATGAAATGTTTGTTTTATGCATTTTTATTGTAGTTTATAAATGATACGATGCTTTTTCCCTCCTGTCCAATCCTCACTCTTGTCAGTGAATGTTTGCTCTGTGTTGGTTTGTGTAACAGATTTGATAAGTGTCTTTGCATATTAAAATACAGTAATTATAAAAGATATGAAATACATCTACATGTATCCAAAAACTCAGATATACATGGATTTATACAAAAGCTCATGCAGGGGAGGAAGGAAGCTAAATGTCTGGACAAAAACCTCATATAATGACGTTAACCTCTGAGATAAAATCAACTAATTTTAATTTTTTGATTTTCCTGTGTTTGTGCTCAGGTTGTGCCATAAGCTACGGGTACTACGTCATGCCGGACTGCTTGGTGAACAGCTGGCTCCATCAACATTTTGTCCCCATCGCCATTGGAAACACACTTTTCTGTACCAGTCTGTCCTGCTACTCCAGGTGAGAGGCTGCTGCACACAGAGCATCCCCTCTGCCTCTGGCCAAGAATGTACAATACATATTCCAATATTTAAGTTATGCATTGACTGAAAACAAATGTTAGGACAAATGGTCAATAAGACTTGTGTTGCCAGGATTGAAACTCTGCTGAAACCACATTTTACGCCGTCATGTGACACTTAAACTCTCCACTGAAACCCAGACAAATGAAATTATTTTGGGCTCAGAAGCTTGTGAAGACTTATTTTACTGACATAATTAATCAGCAGTGAAGTGATGCATCAGTCTGACCTCAGTCTGTGCACTTAAACGTGCACTTAAAGCATCTTAAAGTAGATTTATCTGTGTAGAAAGTATTTTGTCCTCAATACATTTTTATATAAATGTATAAAACTAATGTGACATTGATGAATACTGTGATGAAAACTGCATTTCATTCTGACCCTAGTCAGTTTACATTAGGCCTGAGCTGAATAGCTTGGTTTGATGGCATTTCATAACAAAAAAAATCAGATAATGCTCTTGTTATTTAATACTACAAGACTAGAAGGCATGTAAAAAAATCACAGGGGTTAATTGTGAAGAAATTGTAGTATAGCGCCACCTCCTGGAGTGTCCAGTCTGTTCAATTTCTTAGGGATATTCATCCTTGTGAGATATATTATAGCTGAGGAAACTCAAATGAAGTTATGTTCATTTTTATTTTAATTCATATTTTAACTTAAACTTTCATCTTAGTTTTTCTGAAAGGATATCGTTTTTTTTTTTTGTTTCAGTTTATATTTTAAAAAGCCGTGAAATAAAATGTCATAGTCCCTTTTGTAGTTTACAATAATAACCTTGTTTGGGAGTTTTACTTTTACTCTTTAATTATGACCAATATACAAACTGTGTAAAGTTGAGTATGGTACTAATACCAAAATATGTGCAATAAGCTAGTATTATCCTAAATAAATCAACACCTTTCTTATTTTAGTTTATACATAGTGCTGAACTGCTCTTTTATTATTATGTTATCAATCAATGAGATCCTTTATGGGGTTTGGTTTGTTGTGGTGGTGAGGGAGGTCACCACAGGGATAATTCTAAGTGTTGTATATTTTTGTTTCTGTATGTATATTTGTCCTTTTTGCTAATAACACCAGTCTGTCTCCTCAGGTTCCTGGAGCTGCAGTTCCCTCAGAGAAGTAAAGCTCTGAGGACGGGAGCGTTCGTCCTTCCTTTTATATTTGACACGGTTCCTCTAGTTTACAGGGTGAGTGTCTGTGTTATCTCAAGGTCTGCTTTCAGTTACATATTTAAACAATGTGCATATTACACACACACACACACACACACACACACACACACACACACACACACACACACACACACACACACACACACACACACACACACACATTGTTTTGTGTTTGTCTCATTATGTAAGCGCGCAGAGCTGTTTGTGCAACACGCAGGACTTTGGCTCATAACCTCAATACAAATGTATCGCTGCCATCAACTAATCCCTCTAATCACTGCGATGATTAGTTTGTGCAAAACACAAGTCATCTGTTGGAGTACTTCTTTGTCTCTAACTAGGTCAGAAATGCTGTTAACAATGCTGCAGACCTCAGTGTTGATAACAGTAATGTCCACATGAATAAAGATATCTTAAATTATTCATTTTCTTTGAGATAAATAGATTTTTTCTGAATGTATTTGTCTATAAAAATCTGTTTGCTTCTGCGTGTAGATCCTTCTCTGCTGCGGCGGGAGCTGCAGCCCGAGCGACGCCATGTCCAGTCACTGTTACCACCTCCTCTTCGCCTTCCTCACCTGTTTCCTGTTCACCTCCCACCTCCCGGAGAGGTTGGCCCCCGGACGCTTCGACTACTTTGGTATGTCCTTTTGTGGATTTTTGTTAGAGGTTGTTGTAACTGGCACATACTGATAAGTACTTTACATCTTGATGCCTTTACTGAGGAAATAAAGGCAAGTACGTGTAAGAACTTATGTAAGGTGCTTTTTTTGAAGTTTGTAAAAGATCAGGCATATAAAGGTATAAAATGTCCAAATAATATACTGAGCACCATTTGCTGTTAAAAATGTGCTCCCAGCATTAAAGTTAGAGCGGCTTTACTCTCCATATTAGGCTCTATCTTTTATATTTGCTGTCTTTTGTTTGTTCTTTACTGTTTTTACCTTCTGATTACTGGACACGTCTGACACAAACAAACCTTTCTGCTTGTTTCTTTGCTTTATGTAGTCGTCTGCACTGGTTAGGTTACAAACAGGTTGTTTTTTTTTGTCTTATAATGTGCTGAACTTGTGGTTGACACACTTCAAGTGCAAAGGAAGAGCTGCTGTGTTTGTTACTGATAATGAAAAGAAGAGAAAGAGGAGATGGTTTGCTAATGCTGGTAGAAATGGAAACACAAAAAAATGTAACACAAAATAAGGCACTTAATTGTTATTTACTTAAAGTCTCTTTTCATAAACGGCCATCTCAGTCTCACAGGATTCTGTCTCTGTGGTTTTTTGAGAAGCATCAGTGTTTGTGAACCTCAATAATAAGTTGCTCTTTAATATACTGCATTGATTAACAAAACCTGACATTAATAATTAAATCAACAAATGTATGAATTATTAATGGTTTGATCTGTAAGTGATCGGACTACTCTACAGTATGTGCATTCTGTTTCATAATTAAAGCTCTAATAATCTGTCGTCATAATGATCTCATTATGTGATATTTTCAAATAGCTTGTTTGATTTGAACAACAGTCTAAAACCAAAAGAGATTCAGTCTAATTTAATTAACAAAGAAAAGCATCAAATCCTCTAATAATTTAAGTAATGTTGTGCATTTTTACTTGAAGAATTACAAAAAGGATGAATTATCAAAGTTATTGATTGTCGATTGACTTTTGGATTTTTTGACTAATTGCTGCAGCTCTAGCTGCAATACGAGGTAGATAATGGACACATTTATTTTAATTAATTTATCCAACCCTTTTATTTTTACAGCCTAAGGTTTATCATTAAGGCTATGAATGTCAGGAAATGGTGAAAAATGATTGTGACAATGTGTACAATGTGTCTTTAAGTCTTGTATTGTCCAAACAGGCCTGAAGACTTTAAAGTTTACAATGTTATAAAACAGAGATAAAGCCGCAAATGGGAACTATAATAATAATTTAAAAGATTCATCGGTTAACATTGTTGCTGATTAATTCAAGGGCAGGCAGTTTGTTTTGGAAGCATTTTTTGTTGTATTTGTTGAAACTCTACTTACTAACAGCAATCCTTAAATCAAACGCTCTAACAAAAGAAAAGCAAGAAAGTAAAGTGTCTGCGGCTGTTGCAGGACAGTAAATAAACCCGTCCAATCATATCATTTGGCCCGCGTAAAACGCTCACTCTTCCCGTACACGTATTGGGGTGACAACAATGATGCATTCTCTCCCCAAAGCTCTCTCATGGACTTGTCACACAGCAGAAGTCCAGATGTGAACACTCGTGTTTTGTAGATGTGGCTTTTGAAGGAGGTCTGGAGGGAGGGGCTGTTTTTTTCAGTTGGATGCTTTGAAAATCTTTTTTTTACTGGTGTCTCCAAAGTTTCCTACCCCAGCTTTCATTTCTGTAGATTTGCACATTTGAAATCATTTCAGCTATAACTGAAAACAGAGTTTGCACATAATGCAAAGGTGAGACTCGGTTGTGCACGTTTTCACAGTTTCTGATCCCTTAACTCCTCGTTTCCTCCACTGAATCTCGCCCTCTCTCCTCACACAGGCCACAGCCACCAGCTCTTCCACGTCTGCGCCGTGGTGGGGACCCACTTCCAGATGGAGGGCGTGATGGCCGACATGACGTCGCGGCGGGCGTGGCTGCTGGCCCACGGGGCGACGCCCTCCTTCCTGGGGACCATCGGCATGCTGGTGGCCAGCCTGGTCCTCAACCTGGGCATCATCGGCATCTTCAGCGCCCCGCTGCTGTGGAAGCCCTGCTGCAGCTCCAAGCAGCCGCACACGTCAGCGTGCGAGTGCAAGGAGCAGTGAGGGCGAACGTCCCACCAACGGCCACTAAAGTGTGTGTGTGTGTAAGTGTGTAAGTGTGTAAGTGTGTGTGTGTGTGTGTGTGTGTAAGTAAGATGCCTATTAATGCCAATAGTTTTATCGTTTAGAGAGAAAGATTGTCATGCATCCTGTTCCGTGCTAAAGCATTTCTCTAACACACCTGATACATCTGTTCGTGTGTTCACTCAGCAGCTGAGGACCCAGTCGCTTTCATTGAAGCCTTTCTTTCTTTCTTTCTTTCTTTCTATCTGATGTCACATTGAGCTTGTTTGTCTACTGTGTACAAAATGTCTGTTTAATTTATTTTTAAGGTTTCTCAATGTGCATTTTTGAAAAAGGCTCTGGGTTGAAGGACGCATGCTGTTGCAACACAAGTGCCTTATTGTAGACCCACACTGCATTTACGATGTTTACAGTGGACCACTACAAATTAAAATCTAAAACTGGAAACGTCTAATGTCGCAGTTTGCAGGGATTACATTTGCAATTACGGATGTGTGTTTTTTTGCATAAGCTAGGCCAGAAACTCCTCTACTTTATTAAGGATTTATTGAACATGTTCCATGTAACTGGACGACTTGGTTAGTGTGGTTGTTGTATGTCTAAACAGTCTTCAGCGTAGACGAACCTCATTCAGTTCTACATAATATAATGCAGCTCTTATACAGTATACATCCACATATTGATTCCACTCAACAGGGACTGGAATTGATTTGCAGGTCATGTGGTTCATTTTTCCTGATTGCCTGCCTTGTGATGAACCCCCCAATCGGCCCTCAGCAGAAGGGGGAAAATTACAGCGCATGCATTGGTGATTAAAATACAGGTACCATTTTTCTTCTTTTTTTTTTTTTTTTTATAACCGTATGTTTCCATGACAACCCTACAGTGCCCTCATGCCCCCTGAAGGTCTTGGAACATTTCTCCTTTTTTTTTAATGTTCTTAGCAAACGGCACCATTCTCTCTTGTTCTTCCATCACATATCATAAAATCTGTTCTGAACATTTATCAATTACAAAAAAACTTCAACTCAGTGGTTGTATTTTCCTAATTTATAAGCTTTTGAATGTTTCCAGTCCCGTCAATTTTCCAACACGTTTGGTTTATTACTAAGAAAAATTAAGAATAAAGTGATGAGTGAGAAAAAAGTAAATTTAGTCATAGTATGGTTTGTATTAATAACATGGAAGTATTGTGGTGTTGCTGTATTGTGGTGCATACACTTTATTACAAACCAGTCCCCCTCCTTCAATACTGTGGTTATCTTGTGCCATGAGACTGTTTGTATAAGCTTCATTTAGCACTGAAATAATAATTATATATTTATAGAATTGTATTATATTTATCATTTTATTCAGTTGCATAAAGGGGGATAAGGTATGTTTTTCTCTTTTTGGGAATAGATAGATTAAGTAACTATAGTTCTTAATAAATTAAAGATTCATAGGCTGTAATCTGTGACTGTTATTGAGCTTTGTTTCCTTAAAACACGAGAAAAGAGTTCAGGCAGATTGAAGCTGAATAATTTCAGCTCTGTAGAAGAGCTGAAATTTTTTGTTTAGTTAAGTAATAAATATATTATTAGACTGACAGAACTATTTTTGATATAAATCAATTTAATCACTTTTCAGCCCAAAATGCCAAACATTTGCTCCGTATGTTCCAGCTTCTTATTCTACTTCATTATAAATTGAATACTTTTGGGGTTTTGCCTTTTTTGGACAAAAATATGGAAATTGTGATCTGCAATTTGCCAGTTTTTCCTTTTATTATTATTATTATTTTTTTTTAGATGTTTTATAGACAAAACATTTGATCGAGAAATAAATAGTTGATTATTAAATGAAAAACTGGTTCAAATTATCTCCGATTTTTTTTAACTTGTTTTAAGAAAATCTAAATTCTAAGGACTTAATAATGGACAAAAATAACCTGATAAGATGCATAAACTGCATATTTGTTAATAACCTCATCAAAGCAGCCATATCAGTACTGTATATACAGCCTATGCTTCAGAGACTGGTGAAGAAGTATTGTTTAATAGGTTTCTAATGGGAGACGGGACATCTCTGTTGTAGCTCTAACACACTGCAGGTACAGAGTTCATTAATGCTCATTGTACTTGACAAACTGTTCGGAAGGCTCATTTGTATAAAATAGGTTTTAAAGCATGTTTTGCACAAATGTACACTTTATCCACCGTTAACACCAGTAGTTTGAACACACAACGCACAGGAAGCATGCTAACACACACACACACACACACACACACACATACTCACACACAAAAGGGCTGTTGTTAGACAGTTTGATAAGGGGGGAAAATGTACGTTGTTATTATGGGAATGTGGGGTGTCACAGGTCCATGTTGGACGCTGACGTAGGAAGGTCGGACGCATGGTGAATGTGTAGATTCACAAAGAGCACACACACACTTTTATATCACAACAGGGGAGTTGTTTAAGATGTTTTCAAGGTTAGTGTGCAGAGTATAAAAGTATCAGACAATATGGAGTAGTATTTGCCTTCAATGTGGTTTCCAACGACCCTGTCTCTGTTTTTATTTCCATCCTGGCCGAGCATTGATCGATTTTCTTATTTTTTTATTTTCTCTCCAGTCATTATCTTACAGCGTTCCTCTGTTTGACCCTGTTGATTCTTGGAATTGCATCATTACTGGCTTCTCTTGTGGTTCTTTGGTATCGACCCAAACTAGTTGGAACTCATTTATTTCTGAGTTGTTGTTGTTGTTGTTGTTTTTTTATGTTGCCGTCATCTCACTCATCCTCAGCCGTTCGGTGCCTGCACTGTGTCTCAGCAGTTTGACGGTTATGAAGGCTTCTACATCAAATGTGGTCGATTACTGAGTTGCATATTTACGTTTATTGTTGACCAAATTATCGATTCAAAGCCCAGACATTTCTTCAGACCAGATCACTGTTACTTTGAGGGCTACTTGTCATGTAAACCTTTTCTTGGTTTACTCCTCAAGCAGATTCAGGTTTAAATTATCAGGAAACCTGGTAAACAGAACACAGCTTATTGAAGGATGTTTGAAAATGTGAAATAGAGAGAAAAAAGATGAGTGTAGGATGAAACATTTGGTGCAACAAGAATTCAAATCTGGGTTTGAAAGAGTCATTGGTGCCTTTTTAAAAGAAAAAGAAAATAATGTTTTATACAACCTTTCTTTTTATATAATGCTCTTTGTTCCTTGTGTGATTTAAAAACCACTCTTAAAATGTATAAATACATATTTGTCCTTTGCTGTGTATAATTTGTAATTTGCTACTTTGTTCTACTAGACACGTGTAATAAATTAAGCCTTTTATAAGTGTAACGATTGTACCTGGAATCATTTTAAGTGTCTTAAAACAGACTGGATGTTTTTCTACACTTGTACCATGTGTTCTAAAGGTTTTACTAATCACTCACAAATATTAAAATGTGAGAAATTCCAGTTTCATTTCCAGAACACAAATATATTAAATTAACTGTCAAGTATGACGAAGAAAATGCTTCATTTAAACCTTTTTAAAAACTACCAAAACAAATCATTCCATTATCAAAATAAAATCATAAAATATCAGATTTTCTTACCGTTGATTAATCGGTTCGGCTTTACTTTTGTATACATACAGATATTAAACTTGTCCTCATGTCGATATCTACAACCATACCAAATGCTTAATTATACTCTGATTAATGAAAAAAAAAAAAAAACAACATTAAATGCAGATCCTTCGTTGTAACACCAGTCTGAGTCGGAGCAGTGTGTGTGAGTGACCAGCAGAGGGCAGAACACAACAATAAGAGTGTGTCCTTCAGGTTGAGCAGCCCATTGCCCCTAAGAAAAGCCTTTATTAAAAAACGAGCTGCAGTGTTGCAAGGGTGTTTGAATCCCCAAAGATTTATCTGCAGATGAAAAAAATCACGTTACAGAAATGGTCAGTGTAACAAGAACTTTAGACCTATTCAGCCTTCAAACCAGATTTTTCTTAAACCGTGTGAAATACTTCCATGTGTCACCAGTGAAAAGGCTTTTTTATTTGAGGCAGAGAATGAATATCCTCAGTTTAAAACAAAAAATAAGAAACTGCAGAAAAAAAACTCCATTTCAATCTATAACGTTTGACAAACTGATGTGAAATAATCTCTTACTCCGCCCTTAAAACTTTAGGATGCAGGAAAACCTGTGGATTAAAGCACTTTTTAAAATCTGGATTTCTTTTCAATGCATTTCCATTTTTATTAGCAGGATCTATTTTCTTTCAACCATAGTTCCGATATGAAACTCCTCAAGACTGAGGATCATTCTGATTAACTGGGTCATGGTTTCTGGAAAGAGACATTGCTTTTGAGTTTTTCAAAGTTTTTTGTGCCTTACAGTCCTATCATATTCAAGAGAAGGCTTCAATTTCTACGGCTGATATCCCGAAAACTAGGCGACTCACACCAAAAACAATCTCGCTTTTAAAAATAACACCACAGATAAGATAAAAGAATATGTATTTTTGATTTTGGTGTTAACCGTCCCTTTAAAATTGATCCATTGTTGCACCTGTTTTGTCTAATCAGGTTGTATTGATTGGTACGCTATGATTTTAATAAAATACTTTCAGCATTTTACGCTGGAATTCTCTTCCTACTCAGTAACCGTCTTTAATGCCTTCCATGGTTTATAGTAGAGCATACAGAGTGGTCTATTATTAGCAGTTGAGCAGTCACATAATGAATGTGCACTGGCATTATCATAGAAGGAATAATTACCATAAAAAAAAAATCAATATCCTCCATACAAGCATGGGAGGTGGAAGATTAAAAAGGAAAGTTTCCCCCTGCAAAGCTCTAAAAGGGATTCCATTTTTAAAAAATGGCCTCATTTCCAGCTCTTATTATAGTCATATCCCATATATCTAACCAGGCCGGAGACTCGAGTGCTTATTAAAAAAAAGGGTTCATTCTGAAGACACAAATGGAGCCCCTTAAGGATAACGGGGACAAACACTACAGAGTGTACTAATCCTATCTGGGCCCAGAATCTGCTTGTAGACACTAGAAGAAACAATAAGCCAGACACGAGTCCTCCAAGTGTTTTCATCCGCCCGGTACACCAGAGGAGGTGGAGGGAAAGAAAGAGACAGAGAAAGGGATGATAGCATTACTCACAATCCATTACCACTCCCAGGAGACGCTCTGCATACAGAGTGATGGAGGGAGGGTGACGATGAGGAGGAGGAGGTGGGGTTGGTAGTGTGAGGTAGAGAGAAGGGTTTGGTTGGTGTTTGTTTGCTGGAGGCCTCGGCGGTAAGGCAATATGAAAAACTTGATTATTCCTTTTCAATAACCATCTGCTGAGGATCCCGCTGAGACGTCGCAGGATGCTGATTAGTTCGTCAAAAATAATAGAAAGGCTTTTGAATGGCCTTGTAAAGATGTCTAACTTTAAGAACAGACAGCGCCCCGCCCCCCTCCCCCCAAATCATTGTTCGCTCTGAAGCAGAACATAATGATGGATTGACTGATGCAGAGGGATGCAGGCTGCAGCCATTTTTTACATTTTTTTTTACTCAAGTTTGTTTATTTTTAAGGGCAGACAATATACAAAGTGCTGGAGTAACAATACATGAAGATATATATTTTTTAGACATTAATACAGAGTATGTACATTTAGTATCTACACTTAAAGGCATCACACCGGTTTGTACACTCTGTTAAAGGACTCTCTTAATTTGGTTGAATTTTTAAACGTCTGTTTTTTTTTTTTTTTTCCCATGGAGGTGGCCTCACCTCCAGTGTCTGTTTCACCGCCATCTGTCCCTCTCCTCCTGGAGTTTCACTCACTTTAATCCATCTGTTACCTCTAAAAAACATCTCAGTATGTCACCTCCCCACCATCTTGCCCCCTTACCGAATTTCACTGCAGTGCTTTGATTTTTTTGAAGGTCGTAACAGTAGCATGTTGAACATCGCTAATTTGTACAAAAGCCCACTCCTGAGTGTCGACGGCCGGCCGCGGGTCAAACTGGAAGTATCTCTCTGTTCATATTCGACAGCGAAACTGACAGCGTTAAATGTAAACACACACTTATATGACATTTTGTTCGTGTTCTTGAAAAATACTCATATGATACACTGTATTTCAGAAAAACAAACAAGCTTAAGGTTTTGATTGTACAACTTTGATTTCTTATATACATTTACTGAAAGCCTTTAATTAACCTCCCATATCAAAACTTACCCAAAATCAGTGACTATACTACAAGCGCCCAAATCTGAAAAAATTGGTTTCCACTTCCGACTCCAACGATGTGAAGTGCCCTCTCTTGTAATCATCCGTTTCATTTTCTAATTGCCTTTCATCACAAGTGTCGGCTGTAGAGTCGTATAAAATGTACCACAGCTCAGAGCCAAAAATCCCCCGACAAGCCCATCATCGCGCTCCCAGCAACGTAAAGCCCATATACAGTTACTTCAACACTTATCCATGCATGTCCCTCCATCTGGCTGATCCCACTTCAGATAAACATTAAACACTTTGGTAAACATTTGACAGGGTTTCCAGAGCAGGACGGGGCCGTAAACAGGGGTCTGGGTCGAACGGGGATGAGGAAAAAACGTAAAGCGGATTGTGCATCCATCAGGCATCGAGGCTGGAAAAGCAGCAACTGTTTAAAAGAGAAAAAGGAATTAAAGGAACGCATTCCCCAGCCTCCGCTCCCCAGATGGTTCAAGGCCTCCTTAGCCCAGGATATCCAGGTAGACGGGCGGGTTCTTGACCAGGGCCAGCAGGCGGCTGTGGATGTCCTTGATGACCATCCTCTGCTGGGGCTCCCTCTGCCAGCAGCCCTGCATCAGCAGGTGCACCTCCTTCGGGCAGGTGCGTGGCCTTTCCAGTTCCCTTCCCTGCGTGATGCATTCGATGGCCTGTTGGGGAGGGGGGGAATTCATAAAAATAACGTTAAATTGACAGAATGTACAGTATTGTGTAGCTGTCCAGGACAAACAAGAGACATTGCGTCAGTTAAACCTTATATATCTCAGCTCTCCGGCAATTAACTTATAAACAATATAGATATTTGAGCTTTTAAACAAGACCAAGAGTCTACAGACAAACCATCAGCCAAGTGACGTGTTACTTTATATTTATATGATCATTGAACTCTCAGCGTGTTAAGATGCTCACAACGATAATGCTAATATGGTAAACTACAGTAAGTATATAATGTTTAGCGTGTCGGTATGCAAACATTAGCGCTTAGCATCAAGTACAGTTGAGGCTGATGGAAATGTCATTTGTTTTGCGGGTATTTAGTCATTAATGAAATAATTGGACAAACAAAAATGTAGACCTGATGATGGCGCTAGATTAAATATCAGGGGATTCATGTTTTAATATTTATCCTCTGGGGACCATGAACGTCGGGGCCAAATTTCATAGCAATCAATGAAGTAGTTGTACGTAAAAAATAAAAAACAAAAATGTCAGCCACATGTTGGCAAATTCTCCGTTTGCTAAAATGAATTCAGAGAGACAAAGGATCATCAAGGATGAATTTGTTTCTAACAAACGTACTTTTTGGCCCGATAACCTTTACAGATTCACAGATAGGTGTCCATTAGCGGAGACCTTGGGGACAAAAGAGAGCAGCCAAAATCTGAATAACCTCCCGCTCAGTCACTAATGGCTTTGATGGCCGAGTTCACACGCTCCCGCCGCTCGGTGAATAAATCACTGTCGAGGTTGAGAGAGAGCATTTCACTGCACTCTCCATTTGAAGGGTTACCGACTCAATCTCTTCCCCGTTGTTAACCTTGGCCCGATCCAATGAACAGAAGAGGCCTGTCAGCGCTCAGACAATTCACACCCAAATGGCCCCGTCTCTCAGCCGCGCAGCTCAAAACAAAGACTCACGACGGACGCCCCAAAATGGCCGCTGACGCCACTTAGGAGTCAGTATTTTAGGGATGATTTATCTCCGCCACTGCGTGTTTAGGCAACATGATAATTTCACCTGTCCCTCATTTGGCGAGACAGATTAAGGTAACAAGGTTAAAGCTCATTGGCCCTGGGCAAAAATGAGAGCCAATGAGATTAGAATTGAGTGCCGGGGGAAAGTGATCTACCCTTCTCTGGAAAGGAGAGAGGGTTTGGGCCTGTAATAGCACCGCTGTGGTCGCAATGGAGTCCCACTTCTTGGTGCTCGCGCTGAAAAGGCTAGACTGGACCGCCCTTAATTACTATGAATTTATTGATTGGTTTAAGAGCGTGGAGTCGTAAAGAACTGCAGCGAACATATACTCTGAAGTATCCACGACTTTACTGAAAATGTTTTGTTCTGTAGATCTGAATTTTGTGGAAGCACTAAAACATTTAAGGATGCCGTTTACAAATGTGACTGCACAAGTATGGTTTAAAAGATTCATATAGTTAATTTAACATATTTTAGTAGATTTAAAGTGGCTATAATCAATATTTTTTTATACCAATTATGTATCAAATGACAATGTTTTAACAATGTGACAATGTGGAAGGGCTCACTCATAGTGATGAACCTACATACAATTATCAATCTGCAGCTACCCTCGGCTTTATAGCTATATTTTGGCTCATTGTTTAGCTGTTGGACCTACAGCTGCACAGTTTTGACTAAATCTCACAGCGTTTGGCAGCTGTTTTCAGTGAAAAGCTCTCTACACTTTCCAAACTTATTTAAATGTTAACGTTGCTGTGTAAACTAAAACTAGAAAGAAAACACCCCCTGAAACACAGGGGAACACAAAACAATTCAAAGGAATATTTTGACATTTTGGGAAATACAGTTATTCAGTTTATTGTAGAGAGATAGATGACAACATAGATACCACCCTTATATCAGTAAGTTCAATATGTAGCTGTCGCAGTGAAACGATGAGCTTAGTTAATTTAACCAATAAACCGAAGTAGAAATGTTTGCCTACCAATGCAGCTAAAGTTCACTTAATAAACAACTTGTATCCATCAGTTTAATCTGTTTTCTAGTTTAACTTTGCTGGCTTGTCTATCGCTGTAGAAGGTCAACAGCAGTTGGACAGTGATTGGAAAAACAGTTACAAATTCTGCAGGTGAATTAGTAATAGTGCTAAAAGAGAAACAATCACATGAGATATTCCCTTTTAGTTTCATCCGTCCACTTTAAAAGGACAGTTCACCGACATCACACAAAAATGTTATGATAGTTCCAGTTTCATTTGTTGAGGTTTGGAGATGAAATTAAATTACTCCATGCCAAAATAAATTCTGATGTCTGATCGGAAATCTGAGCACACGGTGCCAAGTTAAGTCCTAGAAGTGAAATACTAAACAGCAGAGAGAAAACACTATCCGGAGCAGACTTTCACTGGATGGAGCAACAATCCCATTGGGCACACAGAATAAGAAATGTAGTTTATTGATGTCTTTTGGGTTTAAAAGTAGGCTACCATTGACCTATGCAACTCTGCTAATTACTAAAAAATCCATCCTTAGAACAGAGTCTCCAAACAAATAGGTCTAGATCAGGACGATTAATGAAAAAAAAACTGCCTCAAGGTTGTTTGCCTCCAGTCAGTTGCTGCTTTCATCCATGTCTGTCCAAAATGTCATCCTATTAGACATTTGTGTGAATGTGTGCTAATTAGGATATGTATTCTTGAGTTATGGCCAAACACGTGTTTTGCGAGATCACAGTGACTTTTGACCACAACATTTCAATCAGTTTATCCTTGAGTCCAGGTAGACAGTTTGAAGAATTTCCCTCAAGGGGTTACTGAGATATTGGGTTCACAAGAATGGTACGGAGAGACGGAAAACCCATAAACATAAACCTCCAGCCACGGCGCAGGTGACTGGGACAGTTTCAGATGTCAAATATCTCAAAAACTTAGCAAATAAAACACTTATTCCTTATCTAGATACCCCAAAAGGTAAGTAAGAAGTATGTATTTTTATAGTAAGTTGTTTAATTGACCCTTTAAATGAGACATGTTTGTCCTTTAGTGATAAAAAGATCTATTAAAATGTTTCCTGGCAACAAGAAAGCAGATCAAAGTTGGTGATAAACGTTCCGTTCCAACCCACCTCACTGTTGGACAGCTGGTACCAGGGCTGTTTGCCGTAGGTGAAGATCTCCCAGAGGACCACGCCGAAGCTCCAGATGTCGCTCTCCGTGGTGAACTTCCTGTACATGATGCTCTCCGGGGGCATCCAGCGGATCGGCAGCATCGTACGTCCGCCCACCTGAGGAGGAAGACGAGGCGATGTATGTGATGTTTCATTGTTATTGCATCATGGAAGTCTCAACATTTAACCACTTTACTTTGTTGATTAAATTAAGCAATTTCTTATTTCTATGGAAGCCCATTGACGCCACTGTGATGAGAAAAAAAGTTTCTTTTAAGTCATTATAATGAGAAACTATCTCAAAGTAATGAGTTCATATCTCACAAAAGAACTTTGTATGTCTAAAATAATGATTTAATGTTTTAAAATAATTAGTACGTATCGCAAAAATGTTGACTCAGAATTCCAAGAAAATGATTTTGCATCTCAAAATAATAAGTTAGCATCTCAAAATAATGAGAAACTCTCAATATTATGGCTTAGTATCTCGAACAATATAATAGTAGTATCTCATAATATTGAGAAATTGTGTCTAAATTTTGAGATACTTTTTAGATATTTTGACTGAGTATCTCCTACTAAGCATTTATTTGCGATGCGTCATTATTTTAAGATGCTTTGTAAAATTTTGAAAAAGTTTTTGCATAATTTTGAGTTAGTCAGTCATTATTTTGAGATGTTAACTCAGTGTTTTGGGATAGTTTCTAATTACAATGACTCACAGGTTTTTTTTTCACCACAGTGCCGTAAATGGGCTTCCATATATTCTTATTCAGCCTTAAACTATATATAAATAAAGCAGACAATCTGGACATCCAGTTCTTTAACATCTGCAATAGCTCAGGGGAACTTTTTTTATACTTTGGCTGAACCAACACTTAAAGATAAACAGCATAAAACATAACAGTCTTGTCTTTTATCTTTTTCTTAGCCACTTACCCGATAGTAATCCGTGCTGTAGATGTCTCGGGACATGCCAAAGTCTCCGATTTTGACCACCAGGCCCTCCCCCACCAGACAGTTGCGGGTTGCCAGGTCGCGGTGCACAAAGTGCAGCGATGCCAGGTAGACCATGCCTGAGGCGATCTGGGCGGCGATGTGCAGCATCTGAGGCAGAGTCAGCTGACCCAGCGGGGGCATCTTCGTCTCCTCCAGGATACGAGCGTCGGGGCCGTGAGCTCTACAGGAAACACACCAGGAACATGTGAGTGATTGTGGATCAAAGCTGCTTGATTCTGCATCTGATTTTATTCCAGATATTTAAATGGAGGTTTATTTAGATCCTTTACTTAAGTGAAAGTAAATACGACAATGTCAAAATCTACAAATTAAGAGTCCTGTATTCACAATCCTACCGACGTAAACGTACACAAGCATTATCAGCAAAATGTCCTTAAAGTCACAAAGTAAAGTACATAATCTGCAGAAAAAGGGCCCCATTGAGTCATAAATGATTATGACATTATTAGATAATCTCTGAAAGATGAATATATAAGCAGCGTTTTACTTTGAAGCTGGTAGATATGGAGCATGTTTGAAGTATTCAGACCTCGGGGTCGGGCCCCATCATGTTATTATTTTACAATCTTGACTTTTTGTAAAATGATGGGTAATTTGACCTCTTTGTTATGTAAATGAAAAAATCTGAGAAGTCTCTTTGTTGGAACTGATAACAACTCAGATATTTGAAACATGACAAGAGGCTCAAATTAGACGTTTTTTTATTGCAACTGATAAGGATCTTACAAACCACTAGTTTAATCTATAACAATATAATATTATTTTTTAAGTTTTCCTTTGTTATGTTTTTAATGTGGAATCATAATCTCAAATGTATCAGTTGTCAGGTAAAAATGATAAGGTATAAAGTACAATATCTTGCTCTGAAATTTAGTGGAGTAGTATAAAGTAGCCTGGAATTGAAATACTCAAAGTAAAGTACCTCAAAGAACCTCAAAATTGTACAGCACTTGAGTAAATGTACTTAATTTCCACCAGTTGCATCCTGACAGTTTTATTCCCACCACTTAACTGCCATAAGAATTATCTTGTCAAACACCAATAGCATTAGATTATAAAAGTTAATCACTCAATTTTTCAGCGAGACTACAAATATAACATTACCAATATCTTTTTTTTGGTCTTTTTTCTATAGCTGAATTGGCTAAAGGCATATTTGTCACTGAAAAAACCCCAACTATATATCTTAGCAGTGTCGTCTTTTTAATTACATGTTAAACCTAATTGTACCTAATGAAACAGTCGAAAAAAGATTCTAAAATCTTGAAAATTCTCGAAACCAATTGAGTGTGCCCTTTGTAATGAGGACTCAGCTTGTATATAATGTACTATTAGTAATTTTTGGAGTTTCTTTGCTTTTTAAAAAAAACATTTTGGAGGTAAGATATGTTTTTATAGTGGTTCGATTTTTATGCCAATTTCAAGAAATGTTATAAATGTTTGATTGGTAGATGCCAAAATATTTCCCTTATTGGTGTTCCTTCCTGCACTGGAGCTGAACTCCCGTCTGCTGCACACTGTAAAGGGGACGTTACGAACACACATATTTCCATTTGTAAAGAACAGGACATGCTGGCCTCTGCTATTCTTCTCTCTGCCTCTATTGGCTGTTCACATTAATCAAATGCTGGGATTGGGCTCCCAGTATGTTGGTAACTATGGCATCAACATGGAGTGACCTGAAGGACAATGACCCCAGCGTTCAATCTGCAGATTGAAACATTTCTGACATACACGAGCTCATGAGAGCCTTACAGACGCGGCCGGCTTGACCACGCCATAATAAAGCCGTTTAACAGTGGCGCTTAATAGAAAACATAAGGCTTGTAATACGCCTACAATCGATTTGCAATAATGCAATTCGGAGATGTGGAGCACATTGACTCTGGGTTGTTCTCGTGGATCATAAACACCCACTCTCACGTCCAACTCCAGCCTAAATGAGCAAATCACAGATGATGTGTCTCCATCCATCCTAATATCTCTCCTCTCCACTTTGTCCCCTCCTTACAAAGGAAGTTGTCTATACAATCACTATTAGTTTAAAAGGCAGGTGGCAGGGTGGGAAAGCAGCTGCATTGTGGGGGCCCTCAGTCGTTTCACCCATTCTGTCTGCTGGAAATGCGATTTCCATCCATTGGTGAACATATATCTCAGGCAAAGTCTGTGTGCATGCTTGTGTGTGTGTGTGTGTGTTTCATTCCCAATCTGTCTCCTGTGGAGGACACCTGGCAGACAGCATCAACTGCGTCTGCTCTAACAGTTTTGTCAGATGGTTTCCCAGGTGCCAAGAGAGCTCTAATAGGTCAATATGTTCTCAGTCCTCAGACTCCTTCAGCTCCCTCCAGAGGTTCCTAAACTTAGTGTGTCGATGAGATTGAAACGTTTCAAAACCTGTCCGTCACCACGTTACAAAACAACTCAAGTGTTGCTATGAAGCTCTACTTGTCATCACGCCTAGTCTATTTCTATAAGTGCCGGATCTGATTATTTACTGCGTCCATCAGCATTCAAATGAAATCCTGCAATTCACTATCTGCCACTATCAAGGGAGGACATCTTGTAAATTGTATATTTGCCACAAGCGCCTTGACATGTTGTGAATCACATTTGCACCAAACGAGAGATGTGCATGGGATGCGACAAGATTATTCTCATTTCTTTCTATACAATTCACTGCAGCCTCCGTTTTCTGTGACAGACAGGTGATTTAAACTGTAAGTGAAGAAAAAAAGGAGGAGGAATTATGGTGGAAAAGTAAATCATATCTGATGTTAAGATGTGTTTGAGTCACTTTAGCAAAAGAAAGTGGGAAATGTATCAACAAAGACATGTCAAATTTACAAGATATTTAAACTAATGACTATCTTGAGGTCCACATATCATCTAAAGCTCTAGTAAATAGGACTTTAGAGACCTAAAGAGATGGAGGAAAAGCAGCAGCATCAAACTATTAGTAACCACTTCCATGTACATATGTACTTGAACACACAGAATACACAGATACGCTGAGTGACCACTGGACCCACACACTCCACCGAGGTCATCTCAGTGGGTTTATCCTTTAAGCACACGTCAGGATTGATTGATAGTGAAGTATCGCTGGAGCTCACAGTGTCTTTAAATAACCAGAGTCACTTATCGGTGTGTCAGAGAACAGATTCAGACTTTTAACATTTGGGGGTTAAACGCCTTGCTCAAAGACACTAAGAGCTGTTGTTGAAGGAAGGGAGAAAGATGTAAATCCATGGTCCCAAAAGGACAATGAGTTAACTGGCCTTTTTAGGGGCTGCCACTGTCGGCTATCTTTATTATCCCTCCAGTTAAATTTGGGATCATTATTATTACTCTTATCTTTCTTTTTTAGTTTGTTGTCTTTTAGTATTTTCTTGTTTCTTTAATATCGTGTCCTAATGTCTTAAGTAATATACTTTAAATGACCTTGTTGTTGAAAAGTGCTATATAAATGAGCTTGCCTTGCCTAATATGCTGATTCATTCCTTAATAACTGATGAATTGGTAGGTATATGAATCATGTTATGAAATAGCAAGAAATGTCCATATCCTGAAGCCCAAGTAAACATATTTGTATTGTTTTTTTTGCAAGACCAATAGTTTAAAATCCAAAGATATTTTGTGTAATATCAGAGAGGACTTGTAAGTTCTCATAGATACCCATTTTGGCAATTTATAAAAAGTTAAGGATTCTTTCTTCATTGATCAATTAATTGTTTCTGGACTAGTGGAAAGAATAAACTTAATGATGGAGCTGCTGGCTCACATTCAGCATGCAATACAGTTTGTAGTTTTGACTCACAGGATGCACAAGCCTGCATGACACCGTCGCTGCATCCTGTGCTCAGCGCCGCCCAACACGATTGTGATTGGTTCAAAGAAATATAATTGAACTGAACTTGACCTCGCCATCATGAGCCGGTCTGCTTACCTGAGAAATCTGTTGAGGTCTCCGTGCCTCATGTATTCAAACACCATGGCCAGAGGCTCTCCGTCCGTACAGACGCCGTAGAAACGCACAATGTGCTGGTGTTGGAGCACCGTCAGCAGCTCCGCCTCCCTCTGGAAGTCCTGCCGGGTGGACTCGTTGGCATCTTTTAGAGTCTGTGACCACACAAGGGGGGTTGCATTTACATGAAGTTGCTGGTTACTGGGCTTATAAATAAAAAAGTAAGCATCTTAAATCGACTGCATTAAAAGCTATCAACAGTGCTAACAGAGCTGCTGGGGGATCGGTGTGTAGCACAGGGCCCAGAATTCCTTGCTACGCCCCTCCTTATGAGTGATGATGTGTTGCCATAAAAGCATAGATTAATGGGGAGATACATTTGAGCAGAGTAAGATTGACCGTCTTGTTTTTTTATTCGCTGTGGTTTTCATTAACCTGTTGTAACATGAGCTGTGTATAAAACCACCTGACTGTCCTCCACAAAGACGTCTCACTCTGAAACCGCAGGATGTTATTTCAGTGCACTGAGGATTTAAGAGTAAGTGCAGGGTATTTACTTTAACTTTATTGTTGGTGTGGTATCGAGAAGCATTTTCTGAGTACTTTAAGTTTTTTTGAGAATTCATTTTTGCCTTTATTAGATAGTGGACATCGGAGATCTAAGTGGAAAGAGTGGAGAAAGATGGGGGTATGTAACAAAGGTCGCAACTGGACTCTCCAAAATTGTACTTGTTTTAAGTACTGAGAGTGTTGCAGTTCATATAGATCAAAAAATAACTGGTTGCTGCTTAAATATAGCATTTTTTTTTATAAAAAAGAGGGAATAAAACCAGTTTAAAGCTAGGGTAGGTAATTTATTTTAGAGTCCGCTTTTGTTTAAAGCCTGTTAGCAATCAATCTAACTTTAAAGCACAAATCTCTGTCTGTGTGTTCTTTGCATATCTCAAGAAGTGCTCATCCAATCTACTTCTTACTTGGTGGGTGTATTGCTGGGGAACCTATGGACTGCTTTAGTAGTAAATACATTAGTAAATCTAATTCTTTGACAAAAAAGGAAAAAATCCAGTATCTTTGGCCATCACAGGGCTGTAATAAGGGTCATCCTTATTTCACGTCACCAGGGTCTTCCACATGCTGCTAGCTTGACAGCTGTGGCAACTAAGAACACCATGTTCCTTGTTTACGTTCATAATGATAATCTTTTGTGGGGAGTGGCCTTGGAAGGAGGCCTGAAGGGACAAACTGTCTGTGTTGCAGACTTTCTTTGCTATTTAGCTACTTTTTTTTATCTAGTGCTTCTGGCTTCTTTCATTGTAAAGAGTGTTTCTCCAATGTTTGGGTCCTCAGCTGTAATAGTTAAAGTTCTGTTGACATAGTGAAGAATGATGTACATTCACTCACCTTGATGGCGACCAGCATCTTGTCGCTGTCGGGGCTGAGGTTGGCACAATCTGCCAGGTAGACTTTTCCAAACGCTCCTTCACCCAGCTCCCACTTCAACACAATGTCCTGCCGTTTAATATGCTGGACACCTAAACATTAAAATATGGAAAAGTTTTAAAAATGTGGGTGGAATGACTTTCTGTTTGCAACAAACTGGCTAAAGATTTCACCCCTTTAGTTTACTTTGTTGTCCCTTATCAACCCCCTCTTGAGTTTATTTTAATTAGTGGACAAAAACAACAACTATTACAGACATAAAAAAAAAATTTGATGGACAATGACCAAAAAAACGATGTTTAAAAGTGTTTGAATCAGAATCCGAAATGGTTCATGGCAAGGTACGTTACACATACAAGGAATTTGGCTTGATGATTGGGGCGTTATGATAAACACAGTTTAATAATAAAAGACATAATTAAAAAAACGGAACATTTGAAATAAAATGGGATAAATGAACAAACAAATTGAGAGTATGTTCAAACACTTATGTTATTAAAGTGTCATGCGAATATTTAAAGAGAATAGTTTTGCAAGGGCGTGTAGCTGTAAGTAATTATCCAGCAGATGTCAGTAAGTGTCATAAATAACAACAACACTGAAATGTCATCGTATTTGGGGAATAAGCATTGGTATGGATTTAGTAACAAACCATCAAACATCATCAGAGTGGAAAGAAGTTCAGCAGAAACACTCACACATGTCTTTCTCCTTGATGATGCCGCAGAAGTATTGAGGATTCTCTACGAAGCTGGATAAACCAGAGTCTTCATCTGAGGAAGGCGGGCTGGTTCCGAAGTTCATGAAACGAAGCGAAACAGCCAGTTCATCCTCAGTTCCCAAAACTGATGACCCTAATGACACGGGGAAAGGATGCAAACAAGCGGAATTGAGCGATGCGTAACACCTAATCAGCTTTCAACTACTTGTGATTGCATCGACCATCAGAAGAGAATTCAGAACTCATTTTTTCCCCCAATCGACGAATCACCAATTTCCGCCACCAGCTCGGCCGTTTGCGCGTTTGTTGGTGCCATGGTGACAGATGATGACAAGCTCTAATAATCACCATCATCAACCATGCAGCAATCAGGAGACATTGAACAAAAAAGAAAAAAGGGGGAAGGAAGCCTGAATGGCTAGCAACCCCCGACTACAGTGTGTATTAAAAGCCAAACAAGTGGGGCCCAAATTGTAAAACCCCACTCAGAAAGGCAAACCACAGAACCCCTAGAGTCCAACACGGTAGAAAATGGAACAACAAAGAGAGAGCACAGAAGCGATGGAGGAAAGGAAAGAGGGAGCAGGGTCCACTTAGGCAATCAGGCCCACTTAGGCACTTTGAGAGTGAGAAGGGTGGATGTGTGTACGTATGTGTGTACGTTTGTGTGTGTGTGTTGGGGGGATGGTGGGGTCCGAGTGGAGCTATATCACGTCTAGCTGTTCCTCCATCCATCCATCCATCCATCCATCCATCCATCCGTCCATCCATCTTCTTTAATGGCCCTCACCACGTGGCAGTGGCCAAGGGAGGTTTCTGCCGCCATTCTCATGCAGTAATTAAGGCACTTTAGCCCGGCCGACACAGCGGCTGCCTGTGGGCAAAGTTACAGCTCAGTGGAAATCCTATGTCAGTCTCTGCTGCGCATTACCTTCTGAGAGCCTGACAGAACCATCTGCGATTTGAAACAATAATTTGGCAGAACGTTTTGATTATGGCCTCATTTCAGTTCGGGGTTCTGGGCTGAGACAATACCACCTACTCGGTAAGGCCCTCCAGAATACGATCGCATCTGAGAACGCTCAGAAACAAGCAATGACATCACTGGGGAAGGACTCAGCCAGACATTTCTATGTTCTCGGCTGAGATGAACGGCACAATCTCGCAACACCTGTCTTTCGGTTTAATTAAAGTCATTACATTTTAAGGAATCTGTTATTCTACAGTATTGTTATTTGTATTCGTCTTTGTTATGAAAAGAAACGCATTTTCCAAAAGGTGTGGTTCGTTTTATGCATGTTTGTATTCCCAAAGGGTTGATATCTGAATCCCAAAATTAAAAAGCAAATAACCCAACAAACAAATAGTTCAATATTTGGGTCCAGACTTACTACTCGTCTTGATTCCCTTTATTACGGTAGTACAGCGTGGCAAAGTAACAGGGAGCTACATAAGGGATATCTACTGCAATGATATCTTTACTCCAAACCGGTTGTTGGAAAGAAGTCTTGATGCCACTGGTGGAACTCTCCGTGGTTCCCGATGCAGTTTGACTTGCTAAGGATTTGTTCCATCATAAAAAAAGAGTCCTCGATTTAGCATTGCACTCTAATGTCTGTGCGTTAATGATGGGAGGAGCTAGAACTGGGGGGTTGATTTGCTTAGCTTAGCACAAAAACTTGAAGTAGGGGGAAACTTCTAGCCTGGCTCCATACAAAGTTAAAAAAAACAAAAGAACATTTTAAATATAGTTACAGCAAGTAACTCTTAACTAAATATTTCTGATGTAACTTGTTTATTAGTGAGCATTTGGGGTGCTGGTGGGCGGATGTTTTACCGTCTACAGCTCCATAGTTATCTATGGTAAAATAATCCGATAACGATGTTAAAGTCCACCTGTCCACACAATTTCTTAAAGGAATAGTTAAACATTTTGGGAAACATTTGCTTCCTTGAATGAGATGAGAATAAGCATTTTAATTATGCCAAACTATTCCTTTCATCAACTAGCGGCTAAATTATGAGTGCCTTGAATTAAATAATGTGTTTCAACTTACGGTGAATACCAAACTTGGAATTCTGGCCACACTTGTTTATAACCAGAACCATGATGAGGAGGAAAGTGCAGGCAAACAGAGCAAGACCCACAGCCACAGACACCTGTTCAAACAAAGACAGATTCTAACATCACTGATAGTCTAATAACTGATCATTGTGACATATTTGTATTGTGAATGTCGACACACAGACGTACCACAAACATTCGACTCTCCGGGTTCTCTGTGATGTTCATGATTGATTTGTTTGTAGGAGCTGAGGGGCAGGAAGAAGATTTGTTTAGACAGACTTCTCATCAGGTCTATGCAGCGTTGAGGAGACATGCTGGGATTTTTAGGAAAAGTAAAAATGTAAATCCAAGACTTACTTGGGTTCGGATCAGGGACTGGCATGAGGGAAGCAAGAACACAAACACAGTTATGGACACACATTAAAGAGAACCAAAGAAACAAACAGTGATATTAAAGGGTGCACAAAAAAAACTTAGGGACTTATCAAACAAAGTATCAGAAATTTAGTTGGGCATTTATTTTCTTCTGTAGAATTCTCCAAAATTCACCAAAAGTTAGCAAAAGATATTACCTCATTTGCATGTTTAAAGATAACATTTTGGAAAAAAACAAGAATAATCATTAATTAATTAATTAATGTAAATAATCAACTGGGGAAGTTTAATGGTGATATCTTTAGTTTTGTTTACGCTATTCCCCTTTAATGTGTTCAAAATGTATGTAATTTAACAAAACATATCTTTAAAGGCCATTTTCTTGGTTTTTTCTCAGACTCTGAGACAGAAATCTACACTTCAGTAGCACTAATATACACCAAACTTTCCAGTTTCATTCCTATGTTTATTTTGAATGTTCAAACAAAGGGGTTTGTTCATATAAAATTGATAGCCTGATTTATACAACATTTTATTTTTTTAAAACATGTCAATTATTAAATTTTTATTTTGAATGGCTGTTCACAGTATTTTATGTTTCAAGGAGCGATATACAGTAACTAGATATCATATATTACCGCAGTAAAAACCTTTGACTCTAATTCGTCAACAAAATGATACATGATAAAATAATTCCTCATTTGCATATTTAAACATACATTACAGAAACCTTTTTTTTTTTTTTTTTACCCTAATCCCCTGGAGTGACTCTCCTTAACTCAATTCTACTAGTAGCTCTGTGTTTATTTCAGTTTATATAAGGCACAATGTATTCATTTGGCTTTATAATTGTGTTTCTTTCTATCCGCCTCATTGTTCTTTTGATTTATGTGACTTGGCTGCTGTAACTATGGTCAGTACATCAACCTTTCAGGTCCCCATTTATCTGTAAAACATTATGCTAATGTCTCTCAAAGAAACTTTGATGCCACAGGGGAAACTTTCAAACAGGGGAAGGATTAATAGTGACTCTGTGCAAATGTACAATAATTTAAATGCTTTTAAGAGTCAATGCAAGATGAGGTGACATATTTAGAAATACTTGTTTGCTTCATTGCAGAGCGTTGGATGAGAGGATCAATATGTCTGTGCGTTACTTATAGAGGAGGCACTGGGAGTTGATTAGCTTTTGGGACCTTTTTGGTTCCAGTTAATTAGTATCTATGGCTGTTTGTGTTTGGTTTTATTGCGGTACCATAACTCCATAGTTACATCTAGAAATGTACAGAGGTATTTAAATAAATCTATTCTACTAAATAACTAGCCCATACACTTATCTATACAATTGATCTTTAAGGCAGAATATGACATTTGGTGTGATGAATATTCATTTATTTTTATTTATATACTTTACTTTAGGGGTAAATAGAAAAACTAATGTTAATCAGGAATGACTCGTGAAATAAGTATGTTTATTCCCAGACCACTAAGAGCTAATACTTAAATAATGTTTCATAAACTTATAAATATCTACTTTATAGTCCTCAATGCAGACTTTTTCAGGAATGTTTCTGATTTATTTCTCATTCATTGCTTTGTAAAGACTATTTTGAGGACCTTGTTGAAAGATGTTGCAGATTAATGAGTGTTTCAATACTGGAGCAAGCCGTGTTGAATAAGATATTCAGATAGATCCCTCTTTTAGCCTCCCTAATGGCTCATTATGGGATGCTGCTCGGAATAATAAAAAACCTTCTGCAGCTCCAAAAACAGTTTCAGGAAACTCACCTGGAAATATCCCCTCTGGATCCTGTGGGTCGAACGGGTTGTCCATAAACATCCCGTTGGCCGTGGCCTCATCTCTTCCCAGTTTGTTCTGCACGATCAGAGTGTAGCGGCCGTTGTTGATGTGGGTGGGCTTGTTGAGGAAGAGACATCCGTGTTTCACCGATCCGTCACCCGAGTCGGGGATGAGCTGGGTGTATCTGTAGGCGCTCTCGTTGAGCTCTTTGCCATTGTAGCGCCAGGTGATGGTTGGTTCAGGGTTGCCGTCCACAACGAAGGGGAAACACCAGTGGTGCTGCTGCACGGCGTCCTTCAGGTAGATGATTCTGACTGGAACTGTTGGGAGATGACGGATTTGAGAGTTCAGGGGCAGCGAGAGAAGAGAAGTAGGAGATTTGGAAAGAGAAAGTGTTTCCTTTGCTCCTGACTTTGTGTTTCTTATTTGGAATGTCAACTAGGAAAGTGAAGACTTAAAGGAATGGTTGGACGTGTTGGGAAATACGGTTATTAGCTTTCTTACCTGGAGTTAGATGATACTTAATACCACACTCATGTCTGTATGGGGAATATGAAGCTATACAGCCAGCAGCCAGTTTAGCGTAGTTTAGCATAATGTGTGTCGGTTTGCTGCTTTTATATCACTGTAGATTTAGTCTACAGTCTTAATGAAGTCACGTTGGGCTTGAGGAAATTGTCATGAGAATTATTTCTCCCACTATATATTGAGATTTCAAAAACCAAATGATTGATCAATTTATTGAGAAAATAATCTGCAGATTAATTGATAATTTAAGTAAAAAGTACCATGTTTGCCTCTGAAATGTAGTTAAATGGAGGTACAAAGTAGCAAATCATGGATGAATAGTACTACTACTACTACTGCCACGAATAATAATAATAATAGTAATAATCATAATAAAGTACTTTGCATGGGTCATTGCTCATAAATCATATAATGATCACGGAGATGCTCATTTAAATGCATAATGTAGAATGTGCACCTTCATCATGTGCAACATAAAGGGTCGACGGTTGGCGAAGCGTCCTATAGGTTCCTCTCTGAGTTTCCATGAATCAATGTTCTCCATCTGAACATCAAACCTGTGCTGACCTGCTATGAATAATGGATCCTGGTCGTCGTCATGACCCCCCGCCCCCCACCCCCCGACCACAAAAGCTACCTGGAAGCTCTGCAGGACGTGAGGTTACAGGAAATGGCCTCGTCTGGATCGAAACACGACTCTCAAGTGCAGAGACCCCCCTCATAGTGCGCTTACAAGTCTGCTGCTCTTAACCCATGACCCAGCCTCAGAAAGTGCTGTGCTAAGGGGATACTGAGGTCTTTTCTCCAGAGCTCGTAGAAGTCCGTTGCACTGGGTGGAAATTAGCAGCGTGATTTACATTTAACTTATCATAGATATAATGAGATATTTAACTGCAGGGGATAAAAGAAGTGCTAGAATTATGTTTGCCAGCTCTCACAGAAGAATATTAGACAATGAACATTTTCAATAAATACACAAAATGATTCACAGTTAACCTGAACCTTTTGCATACAAAATATCAACTTTTTCTTGATGGTGAATATTAATAAAACTTGTGCTTTGAATCCACCTTTTAGCTTTAAATGACATTGCAAAAAAAACAACAACACATGCTCTTTTATGAAAGGAAAGCCACACGAGCGCCATGAATCAATGGCACAGAGAGCCACTCAGCAGTAAACACCCACTGTTCAGGGAGGTAATTAAGAGTAATTAAAGGGCTGGCGGTTAACGAGTGTCCGTCCACCAGGGGGGCTGATGTTGATAGATTAGCCGCACTAACGCATTTACAGACTGCCAATCACTGCGGATGAAGCGGTTTTCCGGAGTAGGAGGGGAAAAGTCCATTAGCACAGGCTCAAATCAGATCTCAGCGCCAGGTTATCAGCCCCATTTTCCTGACGTTCATTATCTGTCCCTCGATGCTCGTGCATTTGGCCTCAGCTGATTGGCGCCCCCGCTCTTTTTGGCTTTATTTTCTAATGAGTGTCACAGAGTTGGTGATATACGATATTGTTTGGGCAGTATTTCTTCTCAGTAATGTATCGCTAATGCATCCGACTGTGTTTTCTGTGGGACCGCTGGGTGCTGTCATTCCTCAGTGTTCCTCGACTCGCGGATGCGCTAATGCATCCGAAAGACAAAAACAACAGTAAACCTCCTGGGTCAAGCTGCAACTGTAGTTTAGAAGTGCACTGTGTGAGAGGTGGAGGAGTTCTTTCAAGAGCAAGGAGAGGTAAGCTCACTCTCTCTTTTTGTCCTCTCATTGTATCCTTGCATTAAATGACTAGCCATACCTGCAACACTTCACTCATATTATTTTAACACTTTTCGCCAGTCGTCAGAGTGAGTGGCAGATGACAAAGAGCTCCATTAGAAGCGTGGCGGGTGCATGCTCGTATTTGTGGAGTGGGGCATTTAGAAGAAATCAGTACAGTGCATTTTTCTTTTCTCCGGCGGTCCACCCTGCCTGCACTAGAAAAACGGCCCCAGTGTGCTCTCGCCCTCACCTCCATTAAGCCCCGACGACTTGCCTTGAGCCTGTGAGCTCTCAGGAGTGTGTTTTTTTTATTATTTTGCAGGCACTTACACTCGATGTCCAATTGCACCACCTCCTCCCTGGGCCCAGCTTGGTTCTCGGCCTCACAGGTTAGGTTGTGCAGGTTGTCGCTGGATGAGACGTTGGTGAGGAAAAGGACCAGCTCTAATGTGGAGCCCCAGATTCTGTCCTGTCAGCAGTCAACAGTGCAGACAAAGAGCAGAGGAGGTTAATGCAGCCCGGTCACAACTACATATAGATCACTTAGAGGGATGCAGGTTAGAGGGCTGAAATGGGATCCAATTTACTATACTGTAGATCAATAGATGAAAGAACCCAACGGAACTTTATTTAAACGGCTGTTATCTACAATTTGTCTAAAGTGCTTTACAGCACAGTGAGAAAAGTGTGAAATTAAATAAAATAATAACTTTTAGAAAATCTACACGAAGACACGTGGCCTCAGACAAATACAGCAAGCAAATTATACTTTGTTAATATCTGTGTACGTGTACTGAAAATACTTTACTACCTGGGTTAAGAAGTTGGATTGGAGCTCATCAGTTCGCCATCTCACAGTGGGAGTCGGACTTCCTGTCACTTGACAAGCAAATGTCAGGTTGCCTCCTTCTTGAATCTTTGGATCTTTGAAGGAGACAATGGTCACCTGAGGCAGACCTGAGAGCAGCAGAGGAGACAGCAATGAGCACGGGTCGCTAACGACAGCCAAGCTTCTTTTTATTTTATTTATTCTTTCTTTTAGCAGTTCAGAGAAACGACACTGCAGGGCCAAAAACTCTCTCATATGTTTCCTGGCAACAAGATGTTCCCGCTCTATTAAAACGACAATGCTGGTGAAACCAATTTCTTTCCTGCATTTCACTGCACCTGCTTGTTGAAGGCATTGATATGCAGAAGTGGAGCCATACATGGTTATTGTTTTTTATCTTTTAAAGCCAATTTGTATGAAGCTGCATTGTTTTCAAATATTCCACATGACAACACATGAGAGGGAGACTTATGAAGATTAATAACTTTCATGAACTTTACAATGAAATATAGCTAAAAATCCCCATCAGATATGTTTTAGGATGTATAAAAATACAGAATAAAACTGTGTCTGATATGTTTTTCTACAAAAAGAACAACACAATTTTGATAATAAAAAATTCTTAAAATCATTGAAATTGAAATCTCATAAAAAATCCAGAATATATGAACATCCAAATATTTTTGAGACTTGATTTCTGGTTTTAACATTTTGCATACTTACTGTTAACATGCATTATTAATGATAACATTATATAACATCACAATACAGTGCAAAAATGAAGCACAGGTATCACTCACTGCAGTTATCTAGTACCAAAGAGTTGAGCGGTTCTTCTTGATCATCGGAGAAACAAGACAACATTTGGTTGTCCACGTCACCGCGGTCATTCTGCTGCCACTGCTGGAGCCAGTGGAGGTCACAGGAGCAGACGAGAGGGTTGTCCCTCAGAACCCTGAGGAAAAAAACAGAGGGAAAATCATCTCTGCTGGCTAGAAATTCTATTCCTATTTAATTCTGATTCGATTTTCCTGTCAAAATCGCACAATGAAGACAAGAACTTCAACCGTAAAACATGAAAAAGATCAAGAGGTGAATGACTTTATTTATTTATCCCAGACATGCTCTCTTTATGTATAACCATAACAGTATTGGCTTACTATATTGTATTAATAGATACCGAGCATATACGGACTCCTTTTAAAACCACTAACAATTGATATTATATGAAACATATGCAATTTTGATGAATCCTTGAAGTATTTAACCTGTAGATAGAAAATAACCTTTCGTTCCCTCTTATTTTAAATTCTTCATTATGATTATAATTTTTCTTCAGCTTTCAAAAACCCTGCGAGTTAGCAGTAACTGTTGAAAAAAGTCAAACACTTTGTAAAAGGCAGCAGTTGTTTCTTTTACAATACCTAAGTATCTTGTACTTTAAAAATATGTGCACATCATAATCAACTCAACTGAGAGAAACAAAAGCCTCGTTCTCACTGTTTGTCTTGTTTAAGAACTAAAAAAACAGGGTTGGCCTTGGCGAATTGAAAAACCGCAGCAGGATTTGTTGATTACCAAACTGTGTTCAGTAACTTCAGTCAGACGGAGATGCAGGTTTGATATTAGACCTGACCTTTCAAGTTCAAGTCAGTCACACTCCCCTATGGCTGTACAGGTGTGGTAGCTTGTTGCTCTGCCATTAAAGGTGAGAAGAATCTATCTGCAGCTTGTAACAGAGAAAAGTTAAGAGGAGGCTCTACAGCTGAACAGGGTTAAAAAATCAATCATCATGGAACTCCTAAATGTTATGTTAAAGCATGCAAATGAGGCATCATCTAAAGCTTACTTTAGTGAATTTAGAAGAGATCTACAGGTACAAATAAACAAAGTAGTAAAATAAACACTTAAATACATTTTTTGGATGTTTTCTTTCCATTAGTTTAAGAGAAGACATTTGGAAGAAAAATAGCACACACTCTCAAAATTGACCAGTGCATGCAAATGTTTTTGCTTTTAGTGTCTCACCTTAATCCTAATCAAATGTATGTGTAAAGTGCTTTGTCCTGAGCCGCTGTGTGTAGGCATGTCTGGCACTGATGGCCGTCTTCAAGCTGCAGAGCTAGTTGTTTAAGTTTGTCACTTAGCTAGCTTTTGACTTATGGACTGTATGAAAATAATCGGCCTCCGAGACCAGAGTGCTGCAGGAAAGAGTCCTAAAACCTGTAGATTAGTTAGCATTTTTGCTAATCAGGCTCACTTGTGTCAAAGTCAATGGGTTATTTTGAATGTGTTTTTTTATAAAATGCCTGAAATAAGGTCTGTGGTTAACACAAGCTCAAAGAGATTTTTACCTGTTGTTGTGAAAATCATAAAAATAGTGTTCATTTTTGAAGATTATCTTGCTGAACAAAATATGTCGAAGTATAATAAACTTTTGTTTGAAACAGAGTTTATTTCCCATATTAATCCAATGGAAAAATAATCCCATTGGCTGTTTGTCGAGGGAACAAGTGTGTTGCTAACATCTGGGTACTGAAATGAGAGAACTGGGCAGAGACCGTTCATGTTGGTCTTGGATTGTTTTGGATTTGTTTTTTATTGTCTCTCTTACTGTTTATGTGCAGCCCAATCAGTAAGATCAATTCCTCCTTCGCAGCAAACTTGACCCCCTGGAAAATGACACTCATTTGAATGAATGAGAGAGTTTAAAGGGACTCACAGGTTGAGCTGTGGCAGAAAATGAAACACCTTCCAGGAGATGTGTTCCAGAGAGTTTGATGCCAGGTTCCTATGAAACAGTGAGAGAAGACACATGATATTACCAACATTTGTTTTGCTGTTCTGTCTCTATACAGTAGTCAACCTATGGTGTACACTATTTTATACAATCTATGGATGTACCTTGTTCAGGAAAGCTGAACAAAACATATTGTGCTAATTAGTTAGCATGAGAGGAAAGAACCTCATGACCAGATAAAGAAGTCTGGACATAATCAATAAGTTAACAATACCTTGACAGTGTATTTGAAATTGGTTTTGTAATCACGCAATCTGCTCAAGTGTCGCATCGAGAACATGAATACATCTTTTGAAAAATAAATTGAACTTTTCTCTGGCTAAATAAAAGAAAAAGAAAATAGTAAAAATGCTATTTTGATTGCTCTGCAGTTGAGTCACACTGTGATTTGATTGCTCACTCTCAGAGCGAAGCTTACCTGCCTTGAATTACTCTCAGTGGAAAACGTTAATGCACCCAAATGGGTTCTGATCAATTACCTTTGGCAAGTATTTCACACCAGCTCGGGGGCCACATTCACAAACACATCCAGCACACCTCTCTCTGTGTTTGCTCAGTGTCCAGTACATTAGGTGATTAGTTCGGAGTCACAAACACTTCTCGGAGGAAGGACGCAGCTCGGCTACACAGACTGACAAACCATATACCTGCATTTAGGGGGGAAAAAGTTTCCCATTTTTCTAGAAAATTGTACTTTTTTTATACAGTGTAGTAGTAAAGTAGATTTTAGCCATGTTAGCTTCTTGGCTCTAAGGGTGGCAATGTCAGTCGGTCCGTCCATCACTTTGGTCCAGACTTAAATATCTTGACAACTAATAGATGGTTTGACATGGATTTCTTTTATGAACATTCAAGGTCCCCAGAGGATGAATCCTCATGACTTTGGTGATCCCTGACATTTTCTCTAGCGCCACTATGAGGTTGAAAAAAAAATGATGGTAGGAATGCAAAACTTGGTACACATAGTCATGCCCCCCTCAGGATAGATTGTTATCACTTTGGTGATCCCCTGTGTTTTCATCTAGCGCCATTACTTCTAGTTTGGTTTGCAACGAAATACATCCAAAACCAACACATTATTACATTCTTACTACAATTTGTCAAATACTGACGATTTGTCCGTGCTCTTAAGAAAGTGCTATGGTGCTCTATAGGTACTCCTCAAGCCTCAGTTTTGGACGTGTCTGGGACAGCGTGTCAGTTCCACCTGCATGGCGTCTTTTCAAAATAAACGTCCATCTTAATAGGAAATAAGGTTTAGGTTACAAAAACCCTTTTGTTAGATTTATGAAAAGAGCGTGCTTGACGCTAACATGACTTACTAACGTGTCAACGTTTACTTTTAGTTTTACGTGGGAAACAAACAGCGTTCTCCTGGACAAAAGTTTGGTGTTTGTTTGACCCATCCACCTCCACTTCCACCACCTCCTTTTCACTATGTCTGCTGCTCAGACTGTATAATTATGACGCAGGTTGGTTTACATTGGAGTTCATTGAAACGCCGTTGGACACTGACCAACCGTTGGCATTTGACTAGTTGGCAAAACTGATGCCAATCCCATCATCCTCAGTTCTACTATGTGTTCATGCTTATTGGCCCATTGTAAATACTACATAGACATGTTAGCATTGTCAGTACGAGCATGTTAGCATGCAGGTGTTAGCATTTAGCTTGAAGCCCCATTGTGTTTGGCTACACTAAAATAGCTGTGTATAATTTGTCATTATAAAACATCATTGTGATCCTGTCATGGAATGAATGCTACGTATCTCTTTCTCAATCCTCACAGGGCTCTAAAATATCATCACAGTGGCCCTCAAATGATCCTCAGACAGCCGAAGAACCAGGCTGTAAATAAAGCTCCCCCAGAAGATGACAAAAAGCCACACTGGGGAGCGCCCACATGGAAGCCAATACATATTCACTCTGGCAGGGCCAAGGGTTCAATTATTTGTTTTCCTTGCTCCCAAAAGTTCATGTCAGATGGGTTAGCCATTGGGGCTTATCCATTACCAGCTCGATTCCTCCCCGGGCCCACAGGGGGAGGGCAGAGCCGGGAATAGCAGCTCGTTTTCTTTTGGCCATTCTCAAGTACTGACTTTTATAAAAGACGATGGAGGTCCAGGAGGGTTGTGGGTGAAGACGTGAGCAGAATGAAGGAAAGGACGGGTGGTCCAAGTCTCCATGTCCCCTGCTAGGTTTGGTCATAGTCTGTCCATCTTAATCTCAGAAACACATCTGTCACACAGAAGCCCCTTTACTCCACCCAACCCCAGCCCACCCTCTCCCTCCACAGTGAAATATTGATTAAGTGATAATGGACCCTTAGTGGAGTGTATTTATTATGCATCAGTTGTCGATAATCCGGCAAAGTGAGCGAGTAAAGGGTGACTGGTGGATCTCTTCTCCAATTTCTCGAGCCCACCCCGCCTGCCTCCTCCACCACCACCATCCCCCCCTCCTCCAAAACCCGCCTGTATTTCAGATAAGCAATGCGGGACATGTCGCACACGCTCAGCAAAACGATGAGGACAAGATGGAGGAGATAAGGGTCAGCTGCTGCTGAATAGACAGATATGATGGTTTAACTCGATAAGACTTCATTTTATTATTTATTGTTGGGCCTGGATTGAGAAGCCAAACTGATTGAAGTGGTTATTAATGCAAATATATTTACTATTACACAATAAGATATGTTTCTATGTTACAGTAACTGGCATATTTTTAGCAAATAAGGAAACAAATCAGTTTTCTTTGTCAGTAACAGCTAAATTAATTGATGTTTCACCTGCAACTAATGATTACTTTCATTATTGATTAATCTGCTTTAATCTTCAGGTTAGTTTATTGATTAATCAATGACCGTTAAGTCCACAAAAAAACTGAAAATAGTGAAAAATACAAATCACTATTTCCCAGACTCCATTGTAATGTCTTACATATGAAAAATATTAAATTACCAAATACTCATATAAGAGTAACTGGAACCAATACTGATGTATACTAATTAGTCTTTCTTGTGTTTGTTACAAACAGCTGGATGTTATGTTTTACATGATTTCCATCGAGAAAGACTACTTCTTATAAATGCAATTTGTGGTTTAAAATGAGCTCACACATTTACCAGATCTGTGGATGATTAACAAACATTCGACCGAGCGACTGAGTCACAGTGATTTTGAGAAATGCAGCTCATCACTTCATGTGACGTTCAGTATTAAAGCACTGACTGACAGTGACAAATAGGCTGACCCACATACAGGTCAAAACATGACACGGGGATGACAATCCTTTTGTATTGACAAGGACACTTACACATACTGGAGCTTGAGGTTGTGCTTGAAGGCAGTGGCAGAGATGAGCCTCAGCTTACACGATGTGACCGTGCTGGAGAGAAGGAGAAAGCACAGTAAACACAGGAACACGGCTTGTTTAGACTGGAATAAAGAACTACTACTCAGGTTATCAAATAGAGAGTGTGAGATAAATAAATGCAGGAGTTGCATTATTGTCATTATTCATTAATCCTGGTTTCTTTTTCAAATACTCAAATTAATTGTTCGCTCTGTGAAGTGTCAGAAAACACTGAAAATGCCCAAACCCAAAATGGAAAGTTTTTTGCAATGCTTGTTTTGTGATCTACAATGAGCTTTTTGTAGAGATACTTGAAAGATTTAAAGCTCTTTTTCTTTGAAAAACTTGTTAAATTATTAATTCATCATTAAAGAATTTGCCTATACATTTTTTGTCGATTCAACTGGTAGATCAATAAAATATATTCTTCAGCTCTATCTAACTGACTTCTATCTTTCTCAGACAAACAAATTTTTTTGACTGAGGTCATTAGAATTTTTTTTTTTATTGAACTACCTTCAGATTCTTTTTCAGATATGTCTATGACCTATACTCATACTTTTGTGGACCTTTTGTGCTGGGCTGTTTTTTCTAGTTTGCTACAACTTTAATGGAACCCTTTCAGCAAACTGTTAGTTCAATCCAAGCTTAGCTACCCAATAAGCCAGAGAGTTTGGAATGAATATAAAAGGAAATTACAAGTAAAAGGGTGATGAATGGTTTCAACTTTTCTCTACCTTCCGCCTGAAATTAAAAGGACCCATCGTTTAAAAAATGAATAAGAGCTTTGACACATACTGTATGTGCTGTGACAGAGCAGAAAGCTTGATCGGCATAGCAACAACAAGTAAGGGGGGGGGGGGGGGGGGGTTATTGAGTGGTCAATTGTATGGAGTTACATATTGTACTGAGAATTGCACGGACCCAACAAACAGTTCTCAGAACAGTGCAGTATTACAACATGTAAAAGCATAGTGTTAAACATTTGTCTTCATCTTTAGGTAAGTTGTCCACATTGTGAGAAAAGCGTTACTTACAGGTTCTTCAGCTCTCTGTAGTAGACAAGATCAATTTCTGTTATATTCTCCAGGGCTGCTTGGTTTTCTATGTAACTGGTTAACAAGGGAGAGAGAGAGAGAGAGAGAGAGAGAGAGAGAGAGAGAGAGAGAGTTCCATGGTAAATACATACATTTTGCTGTGACCTTCAGCCTTTGGTTGTGTAGATAATCAATTAAGCCCACGCTGAATGAAAATAAAAGACACAAAACTACAAAGACAAGTGAATGAGTTCCTTCTTTAGGGACACACAAAAGAATGAAGAAGATGAGCTTATCATCATTCATGTTCATCATTTAGGGTGTTCCAAACAGGCAGATGACAACAACAATACTGATTTGCCATTTTTTTTTTTTAAATAGGCAATTTTGTACCCAGGAGAGTAAACCAAAAAAATCTAGTGAGTAATCCAAAAAACACTGAATGCAACAAAAGAGTCTGAATTGAGTCACCTGTGTAACCTTTGTGTCAATATGCAGCGGCCAATTACTTTAAACCATTAACCTCTGTTAAAAGGTATTATTATTGAGAGTTGGGAGAAAGAACAGGAAAAGACTGGGAGTGAGTGGGGATTTGAAACAATGCTCATGTGAGTTGATTGAGAGCAAAAAAGAAATGAATCAAAGAAGGAGGGCAGAATCCAAATTTAACCCCCACTGACATCTGTCTGACCTACATGACATCCAACAAACAAACGGATAATAAAACCAACCGAGATGTCCAGAGGCCCGCAAACCGCAAAGCTCAAATCAGAACTTAATCTACTGTTCATGTGGAAAAAAAAGAAGCATAATGCCTTAAGAGACGCCGGGTAGACGGGGCTGATGGGAAATTCTTCTCTGTTAGTCATTTTCCACTTTTCCAGACACAGCTCCTATACCTCAGAATAACTACTGAGCTGTGGATCAATTCAGCACTCAACGCAAGGACAGACAGCTCTTTTCATGGGAAGTTTGAATAGACGGTTTGATCGGACCCACCAAGGATCTCGCCAGCTAAAACTGTCAAACTGTCCGCCCCATTCTCCTCCGCCTCCTCACTCCACCCTCTTATGTGTACGTTGTCCATTTAGCCCAGGAGGACTCTTTATTTAGTCGTTTCAAATGAATGATGAAGGATATGTGAATGTCTTCAGCCCTCTCTTGAACACACATCCTTGGGAAAGTGTAATAAAAAGAAAATGACAAAAAATAACGTTATTTTGAGACGACCCCCAAGGGAGGACGATTGGAAAAATAATCAACTTTAAATATTAACAATTGATGATTACCATATCTGTAAGGCAAATGAACTAAGCAGGAAGTACTTAAAGGTGCATTAAGCAAAATAAAAAGCATATCTGTTGTCTCTTAACAGTTCTCAACATGGCTACAGCTGAGCCACTGGCTTATAGCTAACGTTGCTAACAGCACTAACAGTACAAACAACAGCAGCAGTACGGACAGAGCTAACAGTAGGAGGATGGGTGCTACGCTTCAGAGGTGACGCCGACTGTTGGGATGTATGAAAGAAGTGCAGAATGGCGACCATGAGCTAGCCAGTAGGGCACGCTCACATGCACTAAATGAGGGAGAGCAACTTCATTCTCTGCACATTTAGACATTACACCAATATATCTTCCCTTTGCAAATAGTTGCTTGCTGTTATATTAATGCTCTGAATACTTTATAGAGAACCTTTTAAGGTTAGTTTGTTGGAATCTAACCTCAGGGCAACATCTTATTCAGCTTTGATTGTTTGCTCCGCCCTGATTAGTTTCACCTGTCCCTCATTAGGTTTTGCATTATTTTTAATGTATTTTTAAGTATCTTCATTATGTTAGCAAGTCTGCATCTGGGTCCTTCATGCCTGTGCTGCTTAACAACAGCCCCAACGTGTTGAGCTCTCTGGGACACTTTAGTTTAGGGTCTCAGAAACACAGCGCTCTGCTGTTAGGTTAGCATGGTCAACGTTAGCATGGTCAACGGGTAATGACCAGCCTTGTTTCTGTGCTTCATGTGGTTTTGTTTGCGTTTAAACCACACCCAAACAGTCCTAATGAAGCAGACTAGCTGAGATTCAGAGTATTTCATTTTCAATAAATGATGTCTAAGCATGTTTTTAGAAAAACTTTGATTATTGCTGGTTTAGTCATGAATATTTATAGCCAAATATTGGAAGTTTTTGGGGGTTAAATAAAATGGAAAAAGGGCTTTTAAAGTACATTTTGTTGAGACAGTGCCGATGACGGCAGACTGGTTTCTAGCGGGTCATGTGACCTATCAAGACTATACAGCACTTTTAATGGTTTCTGTGGTCGCTGGGCTCTGGAAAACGCATCAGCTGTTGCTCCTGGTACTGTAGCTGCCGTTTCTGGTTACAGGGAATTGATTAATGATTATATGAATACATATTTTCTTGAATGTTTTTTTTGTGCAAAATGACAAGTTACTTGAATGCTGTGAAAAAGAAGTAAAAAAAAATGTCGTCTGAAATGAAGTGAAGTAGAAGAATAAAGATGCATGGATGATAGATAGATATATAGATAGATACAGTACTTAAATAATCCATGGGGACAGCTCTTTGTCATGCAGTTAACTGAATATAGATTTTTTCCTCATTGGTATTCTAGTGTTTAGTGAATATGCCAAAAAAAGAAATAATAATATCTGCAGTAATTTCCAGTTGATGACAGCCACTTTCAGCATGTGGCATTGTTTCAACCCTCCAGTTCTCTGTTTGTCAGCTGCAGCACACAAACCTTTTTTATTCATGTCTGATTGACCCGCACAGCAATAATGTGATTACAGGGCAGGTGGGCCCCAGGATCACCCATCGCCCTTACTTATTGGATTGAGCCAAGTGGGTTGTATATCATCTATTGTTCCTGGGTGGAGGCATTGACTGGCAATTCGCAAAATTGAATTTATAACTCGGCGTATGATGAATCTTGGCCCCGGTTCCACGGTTAATGGCCCCTCGTTTGTTCCGCGTATCGGCTGTATTCCCCTCGCACTGCCAATACGGCGAAGTGTTGTTGTTTGCTGGCATGTAGAGCACCGCGGTAAACAGGAGCCGGAGAAAGGGTCCGCTCACTTATTGATCGAACTGGTTCAGAGAGAATGTCAAGCCTCACCCTGAGCTCTACGAAACATGTTTAGCTGCAGGTACAAGGAAATACCTCTGAGATAAGAGAGAGAGGGGGGAAAGGAGAGAGGGGTATAGGTGAATAGAGGCATAAAGCAGCAGAAAATTGACTAGCTCCCCCGAAATAGCTTTTCACAAATGCAGTCCCTTCTTAGCAAGTGCTAATTGCTCAGAACTGTGGACAGGAACAAAGAGAGAACAGCGTGGTGGTGCAGTGAGTGACATTTAGTTTTCCACGCCGGAGCTGATGGTGGGTTGCATAATAATACAGCAGCCGTCTTTTAAATCACAGGTGGTCAGTTTTTGCTTCCTTTCTCATACAAAGTTTTCAAAAGCCAATGTTAAATGACAGTCATCTGCTGTAAACGTGCCACAGCTGAGTGAGAAGTCGCAGTTCTTCCGAGCAATAACTTGGAGGAGTTTTATTCAAAGACATTCCCCACAGTGACTGCCTTTCCATAAATATGTGACAATCAAACGTGTGGCATGTATGCCTGTAAAGACTTTCATCAAACCAGCCTCCAGACCTCAGCAACAAGTGAAAATGTACTTCTGCTATCGAGCATAATTTGAACCACAGGACATGAATTGGGTCAGAACGACCTTGGTGGTAAACACAGGTGGAATTTACATTAGCGCCTCAAAAAATGAAAAATAATTTCTCCAGTCCAGCCGCGTGTATCTTAGATTAACAGCATGCGGGTCACCACCATGAATAACATCATGGTATTTGTACATTAAATAATTATTTGTTATCCTTCAGAACTATTCCACATGTATCTTGTCCTTTAGTAGAATTTGAAGTCAGAGTTTATGGAACTCTGCTTTGATTACAACTTTGTATCCGTACATGTATTTGCTGTATTTGGATGACTCTGATGAAGACCACAAGCCGAAACGTGTTGACCTAAACAATAAAGTTCTTCTATAAGTGTTGCTTGACCTCTCCATAATAGCGTATCATAAGATAACTTTGAAAAATTGGATTTTCCCAAAGTTTCAGTACTTAAGCCTGTTCAAACCACACATTCTTGATGAAGCTGATCTTTTGAGTGTTAAAAACGTATTAAAGGACATATAAAGATGCTTTTTTTTTTAACTTAACCGTTATAAGTTATGAATACTTAATGTTTTGAAGAAAAGTATGATTTTGAAATCAAGTTAAAACACAAAAAACAGCACCACTGCAGACGGCTAAAGTCGCAGAATTTATGAACTCTGATAACGTTTTCATACCAAAAGTTTATATTTCCACACATTTAGGACAGATTTTCCATCTCCTAAACTTTGCTGTGTTTTTATCATAACATGAAAAAACACAGCAAAACTGGAGTTTGGTTGATGAGTTTTTCCACATTACTCAAGTGCTGAGATCCTTTAAAGACCCCGAGGCCACATGTTGAGGCACAATGGATAATAGGACATCAGTTCCCGTCACTCTATGCCAGTTATTGTCAGTAGCAATCCATAATTGATTTCCCATAAACAGAGTGACAAAATTACTGCCATGCTAATGCATCTCAAGAAGCAGTAAATTTACTCTCCATCAAGCAGCCTCTGGACTTGGCTAACGCAAAGAACAACTTATTTCTACTCTCAACAGAGCAGAAATCTGACTTAATAAGAAACAAATGAAGCATTGCGAGCCTGGCAGACAATTAGCATTTTTCGCTCACTGTGGTCTTGAGGGACACTTGACAGATGCTCTCCAATACTTTGCTGTTGTACTTTGGTGGGGCATCATCATTATCTCTTGCTAAACACAACTGGATAAACACAACGCTGAGAACGAACTCTACTCGTGGTATGAAAACACCAATTGATGCAACAAATTACTGCGAATAATAAATAAACAAATGCATATCCGCACAAATTCTAATCCTAACACCCATTAGCATGCAGAAAAGCACTTGTTCCGAGTCAAAGCAAAGGAAAACAACTTTGTTGCACAACCTTGAATGAAACATCTGCTTCTGTATCACTCAATCAGAAAACCTTACCAAAGATTGCAGGGTGATGTTTACGATCACTACACCTGGACTAGATAAACAAACTCAATTGGACAAGGACCAAGAAAGATAAGCAATTATCACCCTAAACTGCATATCTGATATGAAACCATTGGCAAAGGGTCCCATTGAAACCAAAACTCTGCCATTGAGACACTCACAAACAAATTCAAAGCCAACCAAAGAGTGATAACATGAACACAAGCAAAAAAAATCAAACTTGGATAACCACCAACATCGAGGCATCTGATAAACACATGCTGATTCAGAGGACGCATGCAGAGCAGGTGACACATCATACTCACATCTCTGTCACGTTCTCGCTCTCTTGCGGGGCCAGTGCCGGGATGCTGGCGATGCCATTGGGCTCCAGGCACTGAAGCATGGCGAAAGAGCACCGGCAAGCCGCCGGGCAGCCTCCCAAGGTGGGCGCCGGCGCCACGCTGAGCAGGGCGAGCACCAGGGGCAAGCCGAGCGCCAGGGCCCGCGGTGCCACAGCCATGCTCCAAAAGGGGGGATCTTCTCAGCACTCAGCGGAGAGGCTTGGCAGCTGTAGTTGGGACTCAGTGTTTGTGTGTGCTTCACCCTTAATGAAGAGGTGAGGAGCTTTCACACACTGAGGCTCTTCGCGTGGCTCCTCTTTGCAGGGGTTGAGATCTCCAGCTGGTCAGGGGTCTGGTGCTGAGCCACAGCTGTACTGAGCAGCAGGAGGGGCAGGCAGGCAGGCAGGCAGGCAAGGGGCCTCTGGGGACACGGTGGTAGTGGGCTGCAGCCTCTCTCTTTCTCCCTCTCTCTTCCTCTCCTCCACGATGAAGGGAGGGGCGAGAAAACAAGGGCCCAGAGTCACCAGACACCTTCGAAAAGCGAGAGCGGGGGAAGAGGGGGGGGGGGGTGAAGGGTGTGGGTTGATGATGACAAGAGGAAGAGATGGGATATGGTGATGGAGATCTCATCTGCTCCACCCCTTGCCGTCCTGCCAGCAGCTTCGAGGTCCAAGCAGAGCCAAGAAGTCAGGGCTCTTGGGTGCCTGGATGGTTGCAGCAGCACTCTGGCACTAACACTGTAGCAACATCCTGCCGTACGGATGGATGGAGCTCTCTGTTCTTGGAGAATTGATTGTGAAGGTTCGTGATTGTTGAGACTTAGGAGGTCAGAGAGAATTTAATGGCCGTGGGGAGGGGTGGGGAGGCGTTTTTTCAACTCCCAGCAGGATTTCATAATAGGAAATGAAAGTAAATAACTCTCTCGGTATGTTGCTTTACATCACTGGAACATAAAGAGTTAGAAGCCTCGGGAAGGCTTTCACACAATATGCATTCCGCTCAAATAAAGGACTTTCAAGCTAAAATATATTTTATAGATTTCAGAACTAAAAATTCCACTCAGAACTGCCTCAGAGTGAATTTGAGTTGACACGATGCATCAAGTTGCATTCTGGGTAATGCAGGCACTAGGTTTTGACAAGGAAGAAAAATGTGAAGATTAAAAGACATTATTACATATTTTATACACTTTAGATTTAAAGCTCTTTATTACGAATCAATGTCAACAATGTTATAGAAGTTTGATGCTAAATCGGTGGAACAGCTCTTTTAAAGTCACGGTATTCGTGTTTCCACTCACATATTTTTACTTGCATTTTGAAGTATCACATTAGAAAAGCTGTATTGAATTGGCGACATTTTATAAAACTTACTCACTTGTGCAAAAAAGTTTTTGCGATCGGTTGAGGTGTTTTTTTTAGAGTCAATGCGCTAATTAAGGTGTGGAAATGCCGTTGCCGAAAAAGTTCTGACGAAGGTAACATTTAACTCACGTGATTGGTTTTTTGCCGTCTGCGTCTTCCTGGATGTTTTTTCCCGTAACATGACAATGCTCGTCTTTGTCTCCACACAGCATGAAACATGGCTAATGACATTAGAGAACAATTAAAACTTGCCCAATGAAACAATTCCCGAAAAACATTTCTCCATTTTTCTACTCTACATGGGTTAGATGGCCAAGCGATTTTGTTTTGGGTCCAGTTCTCTACTTTGGCTTCTTCTACTCTGTTTACTGGTGGATTACAGCCATATGTAGCCTTTAGCGCGTTTTGCCAACACTACTCTGTAGTCTAGTTTATTTAATAATAATAATTAAGCCTTTATTAGTCCCACAATGGGGAAATTATTTCTTTGCATTTAACCCATCCCGGAGGAGCAGTGGGCTGCAATGAAGCGCCCGGGGAGCAACTTGGGGTTAGGTGTCTTGCTCAAGGACACCTCGGCATGTTGCCGGTAGAGGGGTTTGAACCACCAACCTTGTGGTTACGGGACAAGTGCTCTACCTCATGTGCCACAGCCGCCCAACCCAGGTGATGGGAACACGCATTTTTGGCATTTTTTTTTTTGCAAAAAAGTTTGCTTAACAAGTAAAGGGAAACACGGCTTGTTAAAGGGAAGTTTGAGTTGATGAGAAATTTGCAAAGCAGTTGCAGAGTCAAGGTTCAGGCAGTTTAAAATGTGTATGAGGCAGAGATGTCACCAATTTCAACACCTGGAAGAGCTTTGAGGGACCGCTAGGACCTGTCAATTGACAAATGAAGAGAGTCAAAGACGCGGTAGGCTAGTGTTTGTTACTGTTGGGAAAATTTAGGGAAACATTCAGTGAAGCTTGTTAATCAATCTGCTCTTTCTGTATTCTTTCACCTCTATTACTTTTGACAAAGCAGTACTTAAACACCGTCTAATGCAATCAATCAATGTAATCAATCGAGACTAGCAGCAGGTCACTTGCCATCCAGTTCACCATTACACCTTCATGAAAATGAACAAAAACAGAAATTCTTGTAGATCAGATTTGATTTTAAAATAAAATTCTGGATTACAGTTTTATCAATTCAAATTGCTTTTTTTGTCTGCCATACAGTCATAAACTCAAGGGCACATAAAATCCTCGCTTTTGAGAAGGTGAAAACAAAACTTGAAAATTGTCTGATTAAAAAATTCCTCCTAGAAACTTTTGTAAAATCAGGCCTAGAATAAGGTGTGCATTCAGTGATGGTTGGTCATTTTTGCATTCTCACTTCAAGCCTTGTTCAATTGAATTTGTAGAACATTGGATTAATATTCCTGATTTACTGCCGCTTCTACATACAGTTCCCATATCTTCTAAGAGCTTCTTCATATTCATTATAATCTGAGTTACTGTGTTAACTGGTGATTCTCGGCCGAATGCGTCATGGTTGCTCATAGTGACGGCGGCTGTTGAAAACATGAACAGAACATGTGGGTGTCCTCCTGAAAGCCTTCACTCAATTTTGAATTCATACTCATCTGCGTTTATTATCTGCACCAACCATTTATGTAAGTTACTTTGAGCAACCCTGGACGCATTCGGCTGAGTCACCAATTAACACGGTCACTCGTTAAACTGAAACACCTGTTGCTCTAATACAGTCGTGATCCGGTCGGTGTTCTGTAGGACTTGAGTCCGCTGTTGAATATCGATTCTGACTGAACATGCAAGAACCAGACATTTTGATGCTGTTAACTGTTTTAATTCAATGTTTAAAGCTTGATAACTTGAATGGATGGCTGGGGCAAAATACCACTTCAGTTGCATGAGCATGCATATTTTTGACGAAGTCTGATGTAAAACTATACGTTACAACTGTTGCAATTAAGGAGCTAGCCGTTGTTAACTTTTGTGTTTTCACACAAAAGTTAACAACGGCTAATGGGAAAGGCTTTAGAAATAAAATAATATCTGGATGTCAGTGTGACTAAATGTAAATTGAAACAATACTTCCTAACCACCTTCCACATTAGAGAACTTTGCAAGCTCCTAAGCAAAGTGAAACCATAAGTAAACTCTACATAGCATCACTGACAGTGCCTCTAATCCTCTACCTGCTGACATTATGTTGCTATATGTTATTTACATGAGTGGAGCCGGTTTCTTCCCATGGGACATATATGTGCCCCTCCTCCATTCCTCCCAGTCACTCTGCACATGAGTAAGGTCATAGTGTCCCGACCACAATTACTGACCAGAAGCTGAATAGCCCATTTTTTGCTGCCGTCGTCAGGATTATCTGGTGGCCTAATTACTTCTTCCTTTTACGCCCCCTTTTTTCTCGGTCTTAGCTCAGCAAATACTGTGAAGGGACAAGATGCCTATTTTGCAGGGACAGTGTTTAAGAGCTCAGGCAGACCAGTTAAAAGATGTAAAAGTCAATGGGAAGCATTAGCTGGGAGGTAAATTAAGATCATGTAAGATCTGAATCTGAACCGTATTCATGTTCCTACAACTGCTTCCTTTAACTGTCCAGCTTTACTGTACATATTGCATATAACAGTTTATGTCCATGAGTTTCTATGTCAACAATGAGAGTTGCACACATGTGATATATATACTTAATGTGGAGAGTCAACAGCAGACATTTCACACACCCTCTCAGTATATCTTGTAGAATGTGAATACCTGCTAAAATCATTGTATTTGCTCTATTGTAAATCTTATTTTCCCAAAGTGTTGTCGCCTGCCTTGCATATGAATGAAAGATTAGAGATAAATGTTTTTTTCTCAATTAAATCAATTTATATTTGTATTCTAGAAAACTTTCTAACCTGCAGCACGATAATTTGCTATAAGGAGTCTCTCCATCATACATCTCCAGTTAGATGGGACACACAACACGTCCTGATAAAACAATAACCAATCAGGAGATTTGCATATACCTAACAGACACATCATCTAAACAGCGTTCCTCTAGAGGTCCTTCTTAACTTTACAAAGTTGTGGACGAGAATGAAACATCCATTAAAATACATCTGTTCTAAACAATAAATGAATATGAGACGAGATGATATGAAGAGTTTTATTTATGAGATATCCATCAGCCTGTTCTGAAATGATGATGAATAACAGTAAACTAAAATGTTTTGTCTTTTCATTCTATGGTGGATATTTCTCCAAACTTTTATGTTTTATTGTTGGGTGTCTTTTTTTCTCCTGATTTCCAAGAAAGGCAGACTATTCAAACATGACTATTATTCCAAAATCATGCTCATTTCTGCCTTTCGCTTTCCATATTTCAATCCGCACAATTAATTGACAGACAATCTAATTTCCCCCGAGCCATACCACAATTTTGAGCCCCCCCATCATATAGTATGGTTGGCCTTTTGACGGATAATAATGGCATAATTTCTCTGTGGATATTTAATTAGATTACCGTTTTAATGCCTTATGGTGATTGATGGTCATAGAAGGGGTTAATTGCGACACTTGGCTTTTGAACCAATCTCGCCAAAGATAAATGCACTGGTTAGGACTCACAGGGAACAGACACAGTCACTGTTGCATCCTGTGTTATAGACTTGACCATGTTACCAGCCGTATCTCCACCATGTGTCCATAACTTCCTCTCTATATCTCTCTGGAACACACACACACACACACACACACAACCACATGCATGTGCACAGTGCATGAAATCAATCAATCCATACAATGAGATGAAATGATAAGGCAACAAATCCCATGAAAACAAAGTCGTGTATATCTTTTTCCTCTGTACCATAGAGCTACATTTTTGTCCAAAAATGATTTGAACCCCTCAGTGAGCCACATCATTGCACTGGGTGACATGTTCCCTCAATATCATGAACATGGGCACTGTAGCTTTTTCAGTCAATCCCAATTTACACTGTCCTGCAGCTGTAAATACTCACTAAACACCAAATGTGTATTAATCCGCTACTGAAAATAGTCCCTGCGATTTTCTCCCGTTAGAGTGATGTCTGTGAAAACCAGGGGGGATAGAGAGAGGCTGCACTTCTGTTAGACCCTTAAACAATAATCAATCAATTTCATATTTACGTCCAGCATCAGACAGAGAGAGAGAGAGAGAGAGAGAGAGAGAGAGAGAGAGAGAGCGGGGGACACAGAAAGAGAGAGAGAGAGTAACAAGAGAATGAGCGGGTGAGTAAAAGCTCTTTTGGACGAAGTACAAGGAAAGGCTTTTACACTTTAAGTGGTAAATGCACGTAGCTGCCATGTTTGTATGTCGGTTGTGTTGCCTCTGGCTGCCATTTACTCGCTGTACATCGACTCGCGTACAGAACTCTGGTATGGTGGCTTATGTTACGTATTGGTATGTTGGTATTTTCAGCTATCAAAGAAAAACAACAGATTTAGAAATACAAAAAAAACTTTCAAGTGGATCATTCACAGTGTAAACTTTCATGCATATTTGCAAATTTCCCTATCTCATCTTAACGTCCATTTAGCAGCTGTTCTGGAGCTTTTGATTATATCACATGACCTTCGTCAGCAGGTGGAGTTTTCCCCAGTTGTTATGGAATTACAGAGGTTCAAATGTACATTTTCTGAGCACTTCAAGGGCCTTTCAAAAGAATACATTACTCGTGAAAAAAAATGCAAATTTGAACATTTAGAATGCTGTGATAATTGGGCAACATCATCGGCTGATGAAGGTCATGTGATCTAATTAAAGGTTTGAATAAATTACCCTGACCCTGTGTCAAGGCTCCTGTGTTGTTTTTTTGGGGGTTAAAACCATACTTTGGACAAGAACACAGCATATTTCAACCTCTGATGCTGCTTTTGACAATCCTGTAATTTGAATCGACCTCTTTTGAGTCCCCCAACTTGATGGAAGTGTAAAACTAAATCACTGGAGTACCTCTATATATAAAATCATTTCACAATTCCCTTGTTTTAAAAGCTTGTCCTCTCTGTTATCTTCAGGGAAGTGGAAGCCTTGGTTGGATCGACAGGATGTTGAGTTCGCAATTTCTAAACTCTCATGAGTACATTATTCGAAGTAATGACCCTGTTTTAGGTGGTCTTTATTATTTATTTTTTCAATTGTAGCTGCATTGAAAAAGCCTGTAGCCCTGATAAATAATGTCTACTTATATCTTGAAAAGGATCGTTTGTCCTCAGTCTTCTTTTGTAGAACATTTCTTTGTAGAAGAGTACTCAAGTGTTTCTGTCTATAACCTCCTCATTTCACCAGGGCTGAAGTACATCTCATTCCAAATTAATATGATTTACTTTAGTGAAATACAGAAATCCTCTTTTCAAACTCCTTCCTATGAAAGATAAGATAAGATAATTCTTTATTAGTCACGCAGCGGGGAAATTTGCAACAAATTCGTATGAAATGCAAAGGGGGGAAAAATATTACATTTGTATGTTGAATTAAGGAGCTGAGCTTTTATTGTAAACACTTTCAGCAATAAAAGGTGCAAGAAACAAGAAACTGCGGCTCATAGCTAACAGTGCTATCAGCGCTAACAGTGCAAACTATGGCGAGAAATGCTGAGGGAGCTTAAAGTGGGAACTGGAGTGTGGGTGGTACCCCTCCATTTTGCCAATGAAAGTGTCATTCCGGAAGGTGTTATCAGCTGTAACCAAAGTATAACAGCGCAGCGCAGAGCAGCGCAGCACAGAACGGCTCTGAATTAAGGAGCGCTAAAAGCAGGCATGAGCACGCATGGCCAGACCGGCTGTGTCAACAAAGCAAGGAGTAGCTCGGATAACAACACACACAGAGGGAGTGTTACTTCATTCTCAGCTCAGGTAGTCATTACTCCATTATCTATTTACATAATACTAAATTAATGTTTAAAATGTTGAATACAGCTCCTTTAAATATTACTCTGAATAGGTAAGGAAGTTAATTGTGCCTGAAACTCTTTCAATTATTCCACATGTGCACTTTATATTATACTTTACTCTTCATGTAATTAATAATGTAGGGACATTTTGTTTCACCATATTGTAATTCTGCTACCTCTGTATGCATTAATTGCTTTAGAACCAAAAGAGTTTTGTTTTTTTTACAATTGTGTTCGCATATGATTGTGGTTTCGTCTAAATATTAAAATAAACACATTGTGTTTCGTACCTTAATCCACTGACCTACAGGTGGAGCTAATGTCAAATGAAACGCGGCAGCAAATGCAGAGAAGAAGAAAAAAACTGTGTAAACAATGCAGGTTTAAAATGTTTTTAAAAAATCCATTCTGCGAATGTTTTAAGATATAGGACATTTTTACTTGGCCTCAAGGATACACGCAATGCACTTTTGGTGAGTAACACTGAATGTTAACATAACTTTTGCTTGCTTACAAGAAAACCTCACACTGCACTTTTACTCTGGAAACACAAAAATACATTTTGTGCCTATCCTGGATTTGTGTTCAAGTGTTTCAGGCGGGAAGACATCCTTGGTAAAATAGGTCAACATGTCACAGAACTCTGTTACTGATTGGTTGCAGGTTTTCTCTGACCGCAAAAAGTAAAACTATCATCAAGTTTTAGTTTTGCCAAAGCTCTCTATAGACATTGCATGGCAGCTCGCTGCAGGCCAAACTTTTCTGTGTTTTTGGAGTTAACCAACCACGGTGATTTTCTCCATAACCTTGACTTTAGTGCTTTGAGTTGCCTAAACATAACCATAAGAATACAATAATCATAATGTTTCTAAACTTAATTACCTTAAAAGTTGAGCTGTTTTCAACTTTTTTCAGTTCTACAATGAGCCAATTTAATGATAAGTCAATTACTTGTTTTTCTGGTGAAACTAATCACTCACAGAACCTGATTTTACTGTAAGTTGATTTGACCATTAGAGGTTTTTAAGTGTCAACCAATGATATGTTTTTTTGTATCACCCTGTTCCTTTCCTTCCCCAAAAAATGCTGTTAGTGAGTTTGCAATGCTATTTACCGATAATGTAGTGTGGCCTTTTTGTTGGTTTTGTTGTTCACAGTTTAAACATAGCATTACTATAAGTAGCAGCCATCCCACTTCAACCTGACCAGTTCCTGTCACAGGGATTTTTAGCATCCACAGGCTTTAAAACCATGTATTTTCTTTCATTAGGAATGTTCCACAAATGCAGGAAAGTAATGGTACATGTAATAAACAAGCCACTTGGGGTCCATTTATCTCCTGAAAAGATGAACAAACAAGAGAACTTGCAATGATGTGAACATCGACAAGCTTGTGAAAAAAAAAGTTGTTGACAACAAAACTTTTTTCTAAGTCTTTGGTCTTTTTGTTGATTCAAGCCACACAGAGAGTTTGAAAGACCGCAGAGCCAAAGACTAGGGTCAAGGGAACGCCAAAGCAGTAAAAAAAAAAAAAAAAAAAAAACCCACAATGAACTCGTAAAATAGATGCATTTGTTAATTTTCTTTTAGTTTGAGCATAACTGAGTGAACCGTCAACCATCAGACAAGCGCAGTGAGATTTCAAATTTCTCAAACCTAAGAAAACCGGAATCAGAGACTGAGCCCCCGGTCATGTTAAGGCCATACGTTTATCCACGGAGCTCTACGGAGGCACATGTCCTCCGTCTCATATCAGATGAGGTGCCGTTCAGGACAAGCTGATGGAACAAGATACAGAGAGGGGACTGTGTGTAAGCCAGCACATACTACAGTGTCTTTATCTGCAGATCTGGACATCACAGCCCCAAACCCCTCGTCAGACAAAATCCTCTCCTCCCTGATCGATACACCACCAAGCAAAACAACGGTGTTGGGTGTAGCCGTCTCAAATTCTTCATCACTATTCCTCTCCTTTTTCCTTTTTCTTTTTTTTTATATCACCCAACCCTTCCCCCTTATCTCATTTTCCATTTGCATCTGTGGCTGGATCATCAACACGCGGCCAGTAAAGCCCAGACCAGTGTGTGTATGTTTGTGTGTGTGTGATTGTGGATTTTTTGGGGGGGAGAGCATGCTCACATTCAGCCCTGTGTGTGTGTGTGTGTGTGTGTGTGTGTGTGTGTGTGTGTGTGTGTGTGTGTGTGTGTGTGTGTGTGTGTGTGTGTGCATGCACTGATGTGTGCCTTAATATTTTCTAAACTACTGTATGAAAGCTTATTTCAGCCCTTATTGTCCAGCTTGTGTGTGTTTGTGTGTGTGTGTGTGTGTGTGTGTGTGTGTGTGTGTGTGTGTGTGTGTGTGTGTGTGTGTGTGTGTGTGTGTGTGTGTGTGTGTGAGTGATCTTTGCTTGGAAATGTGGAAATGTGCTGTGTGTGTGTGTGTGTGTGTGTGTGTGCAGATCACTGGGGTAAACGCAGAATCAATGGGTTGAAGAAGTTTTCTGTGAGTGTGTGTGTGCGTGTGGGTAACCGGATCGGCCCGTCTCAGCCCCTCATTAGCAGCCGGGCTGTGGACACCAGAGGCCTCCGAGAGGCTCATGCAGATGAGCAGAAACCCGAGGAGCTGTGGTGGGAGCCGCTGGGCGAGACAGCAGCAGTTAGCTCAGGAGCTAATGAACGACAACAACGTCTCTCCTCTCTGTCTCTCTGTCCTCTTCTGTCATTCTGTCCCCGTTGCTACAGACCGTCTTTTATTTGGTGTCCTTTGTTCTCTCTCCCTCCTTTTTTCTCTTCTCAATAAATGCCTCATGGTGACCCTTTTTTTCTTTTTTTTTTCGGTGCTTTACCCAAAGCCCATTCGCTAGGCCTCACCCATTTAATTGTTGTTGTTAGCCTTTCCAGTCAAACTCTTTCTTCTCGCACAGAACTACAGTTCATAATAATTGTGTTTCCATCTACCTGTCTATTACATATTCTTAGTTTGTACATAAATAACCTTAGCAGATAATAATAAAAAAAAAGTGTTTATTGATTGGCTGAGATGGAAAAGTTGCTGTATTGATAAAAACAAAATATGACAAACTTTGTAACAGACTTGGTGAATAATTAATGGAGAACACCATGCATGCGACTTAACCGTTCAACGGAGAGACGAAGAATGGCGGCAGAACCAAACAGATCTGTAACGTACCTCAATTGAATACATGAAACCAAATAAATGCCATATTTCCATCACGTTTTCTACATTTTTTTCATTCGTTTAGAGGTTTGACTGTTGCTCTAATTACATCATTATCAAAATTCAAGTTAGCCGCTACACACGAAATAAAGGAAACTTATGTTGCCTTGTTGAAAAGCATGTCAACAAAGACCTTTGTGGGCTTGGTTAAAGTTCATGTTGGATGTGACTCTACAGCAGTCTCAATGTCAATCGTTTTATTCTCACCACGGTGTAAAGAAGTAGTCTCCGTATCAGGTCAAGAGTGCAGTAGACCTGGCAGGCAATGATACCAGATACAAAACATTTACAGATAGTAAAAGAGATTTTTTTATGAGTACAGCATGTGCTTTCTGAATAAAAAAACAAACCCCCAGAAACATCCTGTAATATCATGTCAGCAAAATGCACATGGCACACTCTGTGATGCTGATATAACAGGTACAGCTGTTTCTGTCTTAACCTATTCCCCCTGGCCCTGACAACAACTTGATTTATTAAACTTAAATCAAAATCAGCTCTTGGTAAGAAAAAATGGGAGAAAGCACAAATAAGCAAAGAAACTCCCTTTTAGGTAAGAAAAAAACAAGATATTGTTAAATTACACACAAAACGTTTGCTAAAAATGTGAATTACACTTTTTTTTAATGTCTTAAGTTTATATCAATTTTTTATCTGCTTAATATTCAAAATAAAAGCAAAAAAGTATATAAATATATAAAGGTCTCTCTCTCTCTCTCTCTCTCTCTCTCTCTCTCTCTATATATATATATATATATATATATATATATATATATATATATATATATATATATATAAGCTTAAACTAAAGGATTGAATGATTGACTGAATGTTCTCATTGGATTTTTATTGTTTATAAGAAAATAAGATTAGCCATTAGTGACCATGTGACAGGCCAAGTCAACAATTTTTCTAAATAAAATAGATGAGGGATTTTCCTCTAATCTCAAACAAAATGCAAGTTTAACACATGAATAAAAACAAAGAATGTAAGAATAAAAATAAAAAGATTACAGATTGTAGAAGTTTCTCTCTTTGTTTGTCCCTTTCTCACTCTGTCTCCCCCTCCCTCCCTCCCTCCCTCCAAGCAGCCATGTCTCCAGCTCATATCCATGTTTATAAAAAGCCGCTCTCCATTATCCTAATTGAAAAATGAGAGTAAAGTGCCACTTTATTCACAATACACAGCCATAACCCCCTTCTATTCATCTCATGCACTACAGTTCACCCGAGGCAGCAAATACATCACTTCAGTATTGCTGCTAAGAGATGACAAAGTAAACTGAAAAGTCTATATTAAATAGATTGCAATCTATTTTCATGTTTTTAGCAGTTTTATTAAATTAGTGAGACAAAATCAGACAACACACTCATGCAAAACCTCCCAGAAAACACATGCAGGACAACAACACACACTCAAACACACATTTAGGCAAGTGAATTCAAGATGATTCATCTGATAAAAATCATCACTCAATCACACACACTAAGAAAAACTTCCCAGAATGGACAGAATTGTTTGTACCATTAACATTGGAGTCATTTTGTGACTCATACATGTTCTACATCTAGGTCCACTCATGATAAAGAGTTTTATGGCATACGCTTTCTGCAGCTCTAGGAATAGTCAATAATCTAGTGAAACACACAGCGGAAACATTATAAACGTGTACTGCTCTCATTCTGTTATGCCGCGAGTTATTAGTGGAAAATAGAGTACAAATACGACATAACATCGAGCACAACGGTACAAGTGATGGAGAAAAACAACATCCCTCTGAGGTGGTACCAGCACTCCGGAGTTACTGTATATAGATTTAACAAGAAAAAAGCACACAATCCGTGACATGTATTGATGTGTACAGTAATAACAACGTGTTTTTCTAGGACACTATATGCACCTGTACTTGGACTCACTGTTTACTGGGAATCGGGTATCGACCAGAATAACAAAACAATACCAAGTAGTATTGGAACTCCTCCAGTCAAACCACAGCTGCAATCGATCTGTTTAGTACCACAATCTAGAAGGGAAAAAAAGACCAGGCCGGTTGCTAGCAGCTAACAGTGCTAACAGTGAGAACAGTGTGAACACCACTATCAATGGCATCAGTGCTGACAGAGCTAACACTGTTTACATGAAGGGGAAAACAGAGGTTGGACGTTACGCTTCCACACCAACGAATGTCCTGCTGCTGTGGGACGGGGTCAGCGTTATTAGCGTAGACGCTGTTTGAGCGCTGTTTGAGCGCTGCACCGCAGAGATTATCTAGCCTGTGGAACACACACACATAATGGGTAACAAATGAAGCACTCTATTGGTATCAGTATCACTTTAAGGGTGCTGATATTGGTACTGATATCGTCATTTTTCAAACAATAACGTTATGTTTCTTGGTTTCTTGCTATGTATTCAGTTTCCTGTTTTACTTTGAAATACTGACCTTTCTCTTGTTTCAGTCAGCTTGACGTCCTGCCCCGTGATTCCCACATTTTCAAAACCACCCTGATAAGTTTCACCTGTTCCTTATCAGCCCTGCTGTCACCTGTCCCTCGTTATCACCCTCTCTCTCTTGTGTACTTGGTCACTTTGCCCCCCTCGTCTTTTTGTCGTCTTTGCTGTAAGCCGTTCTGCTGCGTGTTGCCTGTTTGCCCGCTCCCTGCCTGCTGGACCTTGGACCTTGCTTTATTTGGACTATGTAAACATATCTTTACATGGTATTGTACTATCATCCTCTTGAGGCCAATCCCTTTTCCAGTTTTTACTGCACCCTTATATACCACTTCCTGTATAATAGGAACCCACAAATATAATTGTACCACTGTAACCCCGGTTCTATGAGCAAATGTGCAGATGGGCTTTCACAGTCAGCATATATGAGCTGCAGCAGTTACTGTGGAATATAAACAGGAATTGGGTAGTTTGCAGTTATTATTATCACATTTTTAAAGACTTATTTAGTACTTAATCCTCTTGTTTTGAGTAAGTAAACTACATAAACAGTTACTTAATTGTTAATAAATGCCAATAGTTACACCAGCATGGATGTGTTTCATCAAAGTAAAGTTTTGTGATTTAGTTTAAAGCTTTTAAAAGCACGTCTAGGTTTGCAGCTACTACTAAAGTTACTGTTAATGTGTGCTATAAAATTCTATGCTATCCCTTGAATATATATTTAAGAAGTGTTTTTGTGCAATGTATCACTTTAACAACAGTAACAGTCAGTACACAGCAGTACACAGCTTGCTCATTTTCATTCTGTCACTTGACGGTTGAGCTGCCGTGGGAACAAAAAGCTGCCGGGAGACCGCTGAGTGTCGACTTGGCAGGATCGACTGCTGCTCTGTGATCTGAATGTCAGATCAGCTGTTAGCGACACCTTGTCAAGTCAGTGGAGCTCTTTCCAAGTCACACAGATCCCTGCAGAGTGAAGCACCAGGGACCAACCATACCTGAGAGTGTGTGCATATCTGCATGTGTGCATCATTCAGGGTGAATATATATATAGCACATGTTCTTGGATGTTTGCACAGCTTCACTCTCCTATGCGAGTGTGTGTGTGATGAGGATAATGATAAAGGAAACAAGGCAGTTAGTGTCATATAAACTGCTTTTTATTCAATTAATGAAAATGTGACTTGCAATTTCATAGCATTTTTGTCAGCCGTTTTGACTCTTGCAGGAGCAGTGGTCCATTAACATGTACAAGGCAACAGAAGGTTCCACTTTTGATTTGCATGTGAAAAGATTTTACAGAGGTGGCAATCTCAATCAGAACATCATCAAAACATTTTCTTTGTAGGTGGAAGACGGTAAGGCTACACAGTAACACCAACTTCAGCCGTTGGTCCCATGTGATATTTGTCTGAAATTTTTCATTTTGATTACGTTAATTAAATTGTTGTTCAGAACAGAAATGTTGTTGTTTTGGGATGTATTTAGCATGATAAAAACGTCAAGAATTGAGAGGTTTAAACAAAACAATCTAATACTTCTATCATCCGCACTGGAGCAAGGGGTGCTGCAGCACCCTCGGCACCACACATATACGCCTATAGCAAAGTCAGTAGAATTCATCCTCTTGGGACCATGAAAATCTGTGCATATTGGCAGTCCATGGATCAGAAGCATTGCCATCCTTACAGTCAATACGAAAATTGCAAGAAAACAAATTACTGCGGCCTGCCACAGTGAGAGTATAATTTGATTTTACAAATTTCAGTCAGCTCATAATCTCTTAGTCATAGTTTCTCCATACCAAACTGACAGAATGTTAAGTATCATCACCGTAGTAAGACTTGTAAGCGGTAAGAACTGTATTTCCAACTACAGCTTTTAAACAGCCTTATCAGCACAGTAATTAGTAATATCCTGACTAGCGTGATTGGAGAGAGACAGACCCTGAGGAGCATGAATGACTGCTGGATAATGATTTAATAAGTGAGTGTACTGACCAAGAACACTACCAACAACCCTTGGGCAACATCTTAATTCATCAACCAGATGAATCCTTTTGTTTGCCCCCTGTTCAGGCAGGGTCTTGCCCCATCCCATTGGATGATAGAGGACAGTCCTGGAAGGAGGCTGTAAAGCTGCCATTTTGGCAGGATGGATGGGGATCGGTCACCAAGATGGGAGAGGTGGCCCAACAGAGGTCTGCCAGTAATTACAGTAAATTGACGGTGGATGGTTTCTGTGTCAAAGGATCAGGAACACTCATGGAATCATAAAACTATTAAATCCCATGTTCACAAACTTGGCACATAACGTTTGGCCAAATCTAAGGATTAGTGGATGTAAGGCTGTTTCATGTGACACAGGTATAAACTCAGTTGGACATTGATCCGCAAAGTGGTGCAAGGTGCTGTCAAGTGGTTTGGACAGAAGCCAATCACCACAAGATCCTGGCCTCAACCTGGAGAGTCTCTGTCCCCTGTCTGTCACATGTAATTTATCAACTCTCGGCTTTCTTTAGCCCATCTCGTGTATTTTGTGTCATGTATGTTTTCATACATCCATCCATTATCTTCCTCTTATCTGGGACTGGGTTGCTGAGCAGGGTGTTACAGACATCCCTCTCCACACCAACGTTTAACACCTCTTCCTGGGGAACACCGAGGTGTGTGTGTATATATATATATATAACCTCCAGCATGTTCTGGGTCTACCTCATGCCTCTTAATCAGTTGGACGTGCCCGGAAAACCTCTAAAGGGAGACTTCCATGAGGCCTCCCGTGTTTAAATGTCCAAACCACCTCTGCTGGACCCTTTCGACACGAAGGAGCAACCGCTCTACTCCAACCTCCATCCGGATGTCTGAGCTCCTCACCCTACCTCTAAGGCTGAGCGCAGCCGGCCTACAAAGGAAGCTCATTTTGGCCACTTGTATTCACCATCTCATTGTGTTGGTCTCTACCCAAAGCTTACGACCATAGGTGAGGGTCAGAACGTAGATGGACTGGTTAATCAATAGCTTTGCCTTCCGTCTCAGCTCCCTCTTCATTATACGTTCCGGTACTTGCTAGTGACTTTAATGTTAAAGTGACCAAAGTGCTTATTCAGACATGAGACCAACATGTTGAATTGCTTGTTGATTGTGGTCCATTTACAGTGAAATATAAGGAGTAACAGGTCGCACAATAGCTAAAGCACAGTTTTCATCCAAATACAGTGCCAGAAAATCAACGTTTTAAAAAAAAACCCACATGTGCCATAGAAAATGCATTTTCAATCAAAATGACACTACTAAATAGACATTACTGTTGTTTCTTGGTGTGCCCACATAAAAAAAAGTCTTAATCTCCTTGTACTCAATTTGAATACATTTTAAACTCTAATACAGTGGCCCAAGTGCCCACTTATATATTATGATGTTATTTGTAAATCTGTAAAAAAGTCAAGTTAAAACAGGCAGAAATTGCCAAATATTGTTCATGTTGATATTAAGATGTAATTTAAAGAGCAGAGAGAAATGGAAAAGTTTTGGTTCCTGTAGCAAGAGGTTAAGACCGGGCTCATTTCAGTATATAAAGATGACATCTAGAGTGTAAACTATGATGTGCAACTTACATACAGGGGCATTTATTAGAAATATGTTTAAGCAATGTTCTAGTTTGTTTGAAACAAATCACCACGAACCATAGTTGGCCATTTGGGAATAACGTAAACATCTGAAAGGGGATTTAGTTACTCACCCTCGAAGGGGAAAAGTGAGAATTTACACTCTACATAAGGATGAAATCATAACCATGGGCATGAGACTCACTTCTGTTAACATATTCTCTGTTTTACGGCTCTAAAAGACAAAATCACTCTGTTGATCAGCTTAAAAAGCATACAAATCTAAATAACATCATATAATGAATGCTTTGAAATATAATTAATATCGTGTCTAATGACAGTCAGAATAGCTTTTCAGAAAAAAATCATCGAGCAGCGCCATGCCTTATCTCTCCTGGGTGTCACATTTTCATGTTTACCCGACTACATATTAACCTCTGGCGCTGTCAGTCCAAACTCTGGTGGTGACCTGTGTGACCCGGCCTGCCTCTGTGGGTCAGAACAGAACAGAGTCCGAGAGCCTCAACCAGACGGATCAATGACAAGCTCAGGCCATCATTGATCAAGGAGACGAAGATAGCATCACCACTCAACAAGGAGCAGCTACACGTTATTTGTGAGAGATGGCATCCACGTCTAACACCTATGTCTTCATAATGCTTAAATGTGTAGCGAGTAAGACTTTTAGTGTCCTAATTGATGACAAGATGTGTGCAAGGAGGTTTGTAAAGTTTTTTTCCGATCAATACGACTCAATGGCTGCGAAAAAAAACTCCTTTCTCACCTCCGAACAAAAACCTCCTCACCCTCACCTACATCTCCCTCAAATTTCCTCAAAAGAGCTTGCTGTCTTTAAAAGCAAATCCATTTCTGTCCCACAAAAGAGTCGTGTAGGGTAAACAGCACAAAGCAGACAGCTGGCACTAAACTATCGTGGTGTGAGGGTTGAGCTGATGGATGAGCAAATAAATCTGCCCTCTATGTTTGTGCAACTCATCCTGTATCCAGAATGTGGACATTTTGTGTATTTCTGCATTATTTCAAGTCAAATCGCTACTTTATATCTGCTGGATTCCTGCAACTGACACATGATCATTCTGATATGAAGAGCAATAATCTTTGTCCTCATGTCTATGTAACAACAGCTTTGCTTTTTTAGTAATTGCTTGCATCTTGCATGCGCAAAGCCTTTTTTTCTTTCTAACAGATTTTTGGTTTTCTTGCAACTTTGGCACATTTGGTCATGTTGTGTCTGGTGATCATGTTTGGTGGCAGCTGTACGTTGCTCATATTCTTCATATATTTTTATGGTATGTTTACAATCCAAATGATCAAATTGTAATATTGCTGTTTGGTCTATTCTACACACGATCTATTGCATGTTTACTCTGTGGCTTTTCCTGAAACCTACCTGTTCACGTTTTTTCGGGGGGGCATTGTCCTTTTTCCAATTCAACTAAGGACAAAGGATGTTGTGTACCGTACAGATTTTACAGATCCTTGAGGCAAATTTGTGATTTATTACATTGGGCTATATTGATGTAACTTGACTCGTGATTTTGCTAGTTTGGGTTTCTTAACTCCAAATCATTTACTTTCCAAAGTGTGACACTGAACTGGACACTTGACTGTCAGATATCAAGAGGATTTCCTTTTCTGGATATTATGTTTTCCTTTTTTTTTTGTTTCATGTTTTTAATTTATTTTTAGTTTTTAACTGTTTTATTTTGAAACTCACTTTCTCATTCGTTGCAGACTACTTCACTTCCTGCTTTTGTGTGTATTCCAGCCCTTGTGATTGTCTGCTCCTCCCTGATTGTTTTCACCTGTTCCTAATCAGCCCTAATCTCACCTGTCCCTCGTTTTCAACCTCCTCTCCTTGAGTATTGAAGCTGTGTGTGTTATCCTTGTTACAGTTGACAGGTCGTCTTGGTTCCTTGTGTCTGTCGTTCAGCTATGGTTCCAAGTGAATGTGGATTGTCTTCTTATTTCTGGCTTGTTCATGGACTCTCGGCTGTAAGTTATTTTTCATCATTGAACTCTGCCTGCCGCCTCCCCATCATTTTTTCTGTGTTTGGTCCAAACCTACATTCCTGAGATTGTGATGCTGACCGTTTCGATAAGTGGGCCAAGCTACAAAAACTAACTTCCAGTTGTTTTCAGAACACTGGCAAGCAACTTTCCATTTTACCTTTGTCTTTATTCATTTTAATACAGTGTGAGGTTGTTTTTCTTTTTACATTTCCCACTGGAAATGTGTGGCGGTCTCTACATCTGCAAGATAAATCTACTTGAGCTGCATTTATTCAGAATTCTGAAAAGGGAAGCCAATGGGGAAATGTTTAAACTTGCATTCTTCCTAATGGCCAGCAGGGGATGACACCTCTGGTTGCAAAAAGAAGTCTTTGTAAATGAGGAAAAAAAAAAAAAAAAAATATATATATATAATATATATATATATATATATACTTTTCAGTTTATTTACATTGTAGACATGAGTTTATTGTTTCAAGTCTTCTCCAATACAGAATTATGTTCATTTAGTAAATTACTGTCCCATTTAGAGTAAAATGGACCATAAAGAGGGGTATGCTTTTGTCTAAATGTCTGTTGCAAAAAACAAGATGGCGACTGCCTAAATGCCATATTCAATTCTTCAAAACTGTAGTAACAAACCCTGCGTGTGACAGGACAGTGAATATGTCTACTTCTTATTTACAGTCTCTGCTACAGTCTAAACATTAGACTTCATGACTTCTGGTATATACAACAACCGGCCAGTGATATTTAAATTTAATATGAATATTGAATATGTTTATGTTCATGTTCAATTCACAATGTCCTCTGAATGGTTACTACAAAATGTACTCTGTTATGGGAGTCAAATGTTCACTTCCTGTTTCCCTCGGACGGTTAACACTGGTTTCTTGTAACCATGACCAAAATCATTCCCTTACCATAACCATGTGATTATAACTGTAACCATGACAACAGAGATCCCCTAACCTTAATAAAACCACGTTTCCCTTACTCTTACCAAATCATTTAGATTTTTGTCTAAACCTACAGTCAAACCTTAGAAACGTAGAAACTTCTTGGTTTATTTTCTAAAGGATGGTTAAAATACAATAGATTTTTGTCCTTTTTAATTTGGTGGACATTTGGGATATTCTTGTCATTAAGATAACGAAAGTTGTCTTGATTGTACAAAAATCAACAACTGCAGAGAGCAAAATATGAAAGTAAGAAGGTGAAATATACAGATAAGCAACACGATGGATGGTTTTCTAAAAAAAACTGACATGATGTTTGAGGTCTTGATAAATGTGGTTGTAAGAATCACTCTAGTCTTTCATTTTACTGCAGCACGGGCTTCACTGAAGAGCGTTTGGGAGCTGTGAAGAACCAAAGAGTAGGAGTGAGAATATAAAAGACGGAGCTGTGGGAGAGCAGAAAGCATGAGGGGATTGTGATGAAGAGCATTAGGAATAAAAGAGAGGTGCTGGGGGGGGGGAAAGGGAACGTTGAAGAGGGGAAAATGAGGACAGTGGTGTGTTTGTGTGAGTGAAAGAAAAATCAGGAGAGAAAGAAGTCCAAGAAGAGGAGGAGGAGAGAGCAGCAGAGGGAGGGAGAGATGATGATTTGTGGCTCTCTCCAGTGTGCTAGCGTTACAGGAATGGCCCTCCAGGGCAGCATGAAAAGCCTCTTGATTGTTAGGAGTGGTAACTGGAGCCCCCAGCTCCTTGCCCTGATAGATTTATTTACATTTCAGCGCCTGGACTCCACTCAGGAGAAAAAAAAATAAAAAATGATACGAGGCAGCCGGGGCATCAATATTTTGTAGTAGCGATGATCCCACTTGCAACCCCGCGGCTCTTTTGTTTCATGACGATGACTTAATGCTGCTGGTGATGCTGCATGTTGCACTGGTCAGCCATTGGCTTATGTGGACACAATTGGTTTACTGGCCATTATATCCATAGACTACATCTGTAATATACAACAATGCCTCTAGAGAAATGTTTTAATGGCTGAGAGTCTTTTTTTTTTCTGTCTGTAATTAACTTTAACTAACACTTAATCAATTGCTTTTTCATGAACATGATTGCATCATCACATCTGATTGAGCTCCACACAGCACTTCTGTCAGCTGTTGCACCACTATGATTCCTTTCAACAAGTCTTTTCCAAATGGCAAGCCTCTCACTTTATTTTAAAAGGTTCGAAGACATTTGTACAGAACCCCTGCTGTGCCAAATATTAGCCAAAAGGTTCAATCTATAATTATAAATGGCCTTCAGGGGTGTAATATCTGCCAATATGTAATTACCAGAAATCAGCTAGTGAATGCCACGCTTTTTCTCAACCTTTTTAGACTGCATCTCTGCATTGTGTTAACTTTGTTTTTTGTTCATCCTGAGAGAATTTCCAGCAAAACATTTTCAGTAACGACAAAAAACAAAACAAAAGGTTAGGTTAGGTTAATGCAACAAACCCACCTTGTTAGGTTGAGTAAACACATCATGTTTGGCCTTAAAAAGGACTGCGTACACTTCGATTTAATACTACGTAACTTGCTTTGACTGTTGCAAAGTCACATGGATGCGTCTAGTGTTCACCCTAACCCTAACTTTCTATTGGTGGTGTTTTTTGTGCTGTGCGAAACAAAAATATGGACAATTTGTGTCAATGTACACAAAACCAGTAGATTATCTAAAATTGCAAAGCCCTCAAAGATACTGGGCTGGATTGTCGCACCTTCAATGCTGCCATGCTTAGGAGCGCCTACAGTGAGAGACCGATTCTCACTCTCTCATATTTTCCAGTCGGCCATGGGAAGCGTTCAACACACAGGCCACCTCCTTAAACCTCAGGGCTCCTGCTGCCTGGACAGACTTTGGCGGCCGGCATCGACTGAGCTCTGACAGACAAAAGAAAAGCACGAAGAGTGATGACAGGAATATACAAGTGAGCTTTTGTCTGTTGTTTCTAGAAGAAAAAAAATGAAGACTCTGCAGCCAAGCTTAAGGCTCTGTAGAGGTGTTTTGAGCTAAATGCTAGAGCTACATTGACAACATGCTCACTGCTAATGTGCAGATTTTTAGCAGCTATAATGGTTACAATGTTCACCATCTAGTTTGACTTTTGCTAAATGGCACTAAAATACAGCAGAGGCTGAGAATGTAATGAGTTTTGCGAACATTTTGCTAGAAAGCAAAGACTTATTGAAATCAGTAGGATTCATCCTCTGGGTGCCATGAATGTAAAAGAAATGTCATGGCAATCCATCCAAAAGTTGAGATATTTCAGTACAGACCAAAGTGGTGGAGCGACCAACACTGACATCTGTGGAGCTAAGAGCGGCTAAAGATAATTGAAACTTTGTATTAAAAGTTTTTCAGTTTGTTTTTTAATAACTGGAAAGACTGAATTCTTACATGTGTAAAATGAACAGTGGATCAAAGGTGTTTCTATACATAAACCAAAGCATTAAAAAGGTGGACTGCGTCAACTAAAAATGCTGAAAAAGGGAAATATAGTAATTTAGCTTCTATGGAAAGGAAATGAACTGTTAGAGAAAAGTAGATAAAATGTGGCATAGTCCGAAAATAACAGCAAATACTTACTTACTTTTAGTAAAAGGCTCCAGTCCAGACGGAACAGAGACATCCTTATGAATTATGATCCCAAACAACTACCTGCTTACCTATTGTTTGTCAATAAGAGCGGCTCCTAAAGCCAACATAATGATTCTTATTGTTATGAGTTTATTTCTAATGGAACAAAGCAATCACATTCAGTTTGGGGAAAGGGTAAACAAATAATCAGAGTGGTTTTAAAGTAGAAGTCAATGTAATGGCAGACTTTCTGGATTTAATGTCTTTGGTGAAACCGCTCGGTGCTACATGTTTTAGAGGCGGTACATTTACTCAAGTGCTGTGCTTCAGTACAATTTTACTTGAGTATGTCCATTTGATGCTTCTCCACCCCATTTGACAGGGAAATATTGTGCTTTTTACTCCACTGCATGCATAACTATACATTCTATGTTCTTTTACAAATGCACTGCTCAAATACTGACGCTTTGTCGTGTCACAAGGCACCATTTAACGTCTGTATGAAACGCACCGGGTCAAACAAACACAGGACTTTCAATCAGGACACTGTGTTCATGTCTTGTCAAAGGTTGAGTTATTTTAAAGTCACGTTAGGGATTTTTCTTATGTTTTTTTTTTGTTTTTTTTTTTTTTTTAGGAGGAAAGCAAAAAGGGAGCATCCGCCATCTTAAGTGCCATCCCAAACCAGTTAGCGAGGATTGGAAGTGGGTTATAAAAAGATCCAACAGCATTAACTAGCTGCCTTTACTGACCACGTGCAATGCAATTTTGTGTTTATTTAAAAAAAAAACATTCCGTACAAGTGATATTGTTCGACTACCCGTACAAAAATTCACTAATCTGCTGAAACTAAAACATTTAATATTGTGATACAGACGTTAACTTTGTATTTAGGATCAAATTTACCCTTTTCTAGTGTAGGAAACGGTGGATGTGTTCATTTGATTGTAAAGGGTTGTTCACACAGAGTAAGAGGGTCAGACTGGAATTGGTTATTGGCTTTTTTTTAAGCTTTTCTTTTATCTTCTCGCTGCAGGGTAATGCATTCTCAAGCTTCATCAGCTTGTGTCTTGTGTCGAGAGTCATTACCCAAAAGGAGAACAACCAGGAAGAGCCAGTAGCTCTGGGAAAGCCAGCAGATATCCACAGGCAGACGGTCCTCAGTCTTAAGTGGAAGAGTAGCAGCAGCCTCTCTCCCATTTAGGATAGTGGGCTATTTAGCCTGACAGCCATTAAATATGAATTAAAAACCACACAGGCCTCTTTGCCTTCGAAAATGTCATTACATATCTTTATGGCGGCCGATTGTTGAATAAGCAGTTTGCAGGGCTCCCCTGGGGGCAAGGCTGGGGATGGGAGTGGAGTGGAGTGGATGGATGGAGGGGAGGGAGAGGAGGGGGGAAGAAACGGGGGTTGTCAGATGAGTGCTGGAGTGGAGAGATGGCAGGATGGACAGATGGATGAAGGAGCGAGGAGGAATGAGAGGATGAGTGGAGGGAAGGCAGAACGAAAAAACACAGGGGAGGGGGGGGGGTGATGAACGGAGGATGGAGAGAGCAGTGGAGGAATAGCGAACAGGCCGGTCTGCTGTAACGGATGAGGCCTAATAGCAGCTGAAATGGAATCTACATTACAGGTCCTAACTGAGTGCAGTACTTCAGGGGCCGGGCCCCGAAAGGAGCAAATAATAGCAGTGGCCTGAAGTGGTGCTTCAGTTTCTCTCCAGCAGATGAGGGAGATGTGTATGGGGGGGGTGGGGGGATGAGATTGAAGGGGGGGGGGAGTACTTCAGAGAGATACTGGCCTTCTTAGTATTTTCAGGGTTGTTAAAAATGTCTCAAAAGGTCAGCATGTGACTGGCGACTCATTTTATTGCTATTGTGTTGGGGGCGTGGCAAAGGCAGCCCAAAAACCGCCGGGCTGTAATTATCCAAGCTGCACCTCCAAATTGTGTTTGGTGCATTGTTAAAGGAAATAAAGATATCACCCTTTGGTTTTGTTGCATTCCCAAATGCAGCCATTGTTGGTTTTAATGCAGCTTATTTCATTGAAATGTATTCTATATACCCCCCCCACGCTAACAACAGACATTTAATAAGGTTATTTTCACTGATGGGCTCAAGTTTATCCGACAGAATAATGCTACAGATTGTCAGGAGAGTCACTGAATGAGAGAGAGAGAAAAAAAAAAAAAAAACATTGTGTTTTTTACATTTTACATTATTATTTTCAGTCAAACACCTCACGGCAAAGTGCATTTGTCTGATTGGGCTGCTACATAACAACAGCATAGTGGCCGTGTCATCCCCAGAGGATGCTGTTTTTTTTCCTATAATTTGGCCTCATTTTACTGCTGAACTTGATTTGGATTTCTTAAATATGTTGCTGAATAAAAGTATAAATATCCACATGCCCCGTGGTGGAGCATTCTTATTTCCCTAAAATACTTTTTTTTTTTCTTCTTTTTAACAAAAAGAAAATTACAGTTTAAAGAGGGGTATGACAAAATGTTATTTCTGTTTCATAATTTTTGCGAGTTTGATTAATTTCTGAGTCAGAAAACAGCCGTCATGGACCATGGATGGATGGATGGATGGATGGATGGACGGACGGACGGAGGTTTGGGGACACATGGCAACAGATTGATGGACGCTCACGGAGGCACGGACGAAGAAATGAACTGACAGATGGAGAGGCAGACCGACCGCCACCGATTGTTGTTCTATTGACCATGTGATTGGTCGATACATTGCTCCGTCTGAAACGTTATCTCCCACTATCAGGTTGTCCCAAGCCGTCTACAAAAACAAAAAAAGACCCCACAACCTATTTGTCCAATGCAAGCATGAAGCAACACCTCACATGGACGAAGCTCCACACATGGCCAGGACATGTCTACTTTTTCATTTGCCAGTTTCTTGCAAAAAAAAAAAAGTGATTCACTCTTATTCAGTCCCTCCTTATGTTCCAAACAGCAATATTTCGGTCGAGCATCTACACACAGAGGTGCACAGCTTCACTTACATTCTCCTTTCCCCTGCATCGCTCTATTTTCTGTGTGTGTGTGTGCTTTCACTCCTGTAAGTCCACTTAAGGGCCTTTGGTTTCAGAGGAGGCCATTGTATTTCCTCCATCGCCTAGCAACCATCACCAAGGCCGGCACTCCATTGTTGCGGAGGCTGAGCACCTGAATTGCCTGCTGCCTGTTTCTACTTTTCAAAATTGTACTGTAATTTTACAAAGTGGTGTTTCAGCATTAGAGAGGGAGAGAGACGGCCGTGCTCCAAATTGGAGGGCTATGAAAATTGGGGGAAGCTTCATTTGGTGGTTTCACATCGGGGAGCTGCGCACATTTGCAAAAGCAACACAAACAAGCGGAGAGGCGGAGACGTTAGGAGCATATTGTGCATTCAGCAAAATGAAAACAAACACTGGGCGATTCATATAGTGTAGAGTATTCGACATATACCGTGTGTGTGTGTGTGTGTGTGCACGCTCATGTGTTGGAGTGACAGGAAATGAAATAGAAATAAAGAGATGCCTGTAAGGGTTTTTGTGAGTAGAAGTGTGTTTATGGCTTCATAGGTTGTTGAAATGCACTTTATAAGGAGAAACTGATAGAGATAAAAATCCACTAAGACAGCTGGACAAAGAGAGAGAAAGGAGAGAGAGAAAAGAGGAGAAAATGGGAAAAATATGAACAGAGCATGTAGTGGGCGGGACCTGAGTGTTGAAAAGGTTTGTGGGCTAGATTTTTCTCTGTGACGTCACTTTTACACAGTTTCCTTGAATAGCACCTGTGTGCATGGGGGCTGTCTGTCCGTCAGTTCTGAGTAAAAACATAACCCATGCCAGCAAAAACATATCTATCAGTGTTCTCCACTGGCCATTGGAGACAGACTGTGTCCTTTTCTTTTTTTTTTCCTCCCTCAGAGGCCAACATCGACTCTGTCTTTAACCGCCGGGTGTTTAGAGATTGGCCCCCTCAACCCTTCTATCTTCTCAACCCCAAAGCATCTTACCTACATACCTTTTTTTTTTGTGAATTCAAAATTCTAAAAATTTGGACAAAGACTCCGCTTTCTCTTTGTGCAGTTAAAATTGCTCAATTTTTTTTGTGCGCCTGCAATCGACGCCTTGTGGATGACCCCAGGTGCCTAATTCAGAAATGGTAAGTACCAACAATCTTTACCTTCAGGATAATCAGTGTGTCTCATTATATTGTATATCTTTAATTGTTTTGACCGAGACGTACTGAGAATTTTTTTGTATCGCCTTTTTGAATATCGACTGTTTTTTCCCCTGTCTACTGCAAGAAATTTTGCTCTGCTGATCCAAAGACATATTTTCCCCTATAATTCATCAGTCTCTTATTGATTTTCAGTTGTGCAACCGGTCCATTCCGTCTCCACGTCCCTGCATTTAACATCAAACTGCACCTAAGATCCTGAGAAATCTGGTTCTTCTTAATCGTTCTCATGAAAGGCATTTAAAATACACACATTTTGATTTAAAAACACAAACGGTTGGTTATCTAGCAACATGCAGAGCTTAGACTGGCACACACACACACACACCACTTTGACTGTAGTGTAGTAATGTGTGCACACACAAATACAAGCCAAAACACACACACACTTACAGATCAGGTTTCATTGTGTCTGTGCGGTACACACACACACACACACACGCACACACAGAGGGTTGTGTGTAGAGTCTGGTGAGATTGCAGCACTGTTGGCCGACATCCTATCAAGTTTCAGTAAATACTCACATCACCTTCTGCGCTCATGGTCAGGATTAACACTCGGTAGGAATCAGTTTCACACAATGAAATTCTACATAAATCATAAAATGCAGAGCCGTGAATGCAGAAATAATTAGTCACTTATTCTTCAGGCAGCGACAGAAAAATCTGAAGAATAGATCTTTTTTATTCTTTCGTTACAAGAAAGAAACATGTTTCTATCTGTTAGAATTGAAGAATAAGTGGATGCAGGTAACACTCGTGTATAAAGACTACAGACAGAAAAATAATCACAATAACAGCTTTGTCCTATACGCTTAATATGCTGTATAGGATTTTATGACATAAGTGACAAACTCGGATATTTAAGGTGACATGTTGGTATATCTCCTAAAATAAAGTGCTTATTCTGATATAATTAAAGCATCTAATATGATTTGTTCACTTTAATGTGTGTCCACCAATTTAATGTGTCCATCACTGTAAAATGTGTCCATCACTGTGACTTATGTCCACCACTTTTATATAGTATGTGTCCGTCATTGTATATATATATATATATATATATATATATATATATATATATATATCCATCATTTGAATACATGTCCATCACATATGTGTTAATCGCTGTAACATGTGCCCATCAGTGTGATACTGTACGTGTCCAACACTGTTATTCTTGTCCACCACTCTGTGTCCAGCTAAAGCATTAACAAAATGGCAAAGTGCCAGTGAGAAACAACTGACTGGCACGTCTTCTCTGCAAAAGCTGAATTCAGAGGTCCGAAACACTATTACTAATGTTGAATTATTGATCACTATTGACAACGCACAGGACCTTACCTAGACCCCTTCAGAATTTATGGACAATGTGGAACTGAATATCGTTATCATAGAGACAAACCCCTGAATGAGTGCAGCAGAGCTTTAGAATTCTGAAGTGGAAAGCATACATTAACATGCTCACAGCATCCGTTCTCTTCACCATTCAACTACTTTACTGCTGCAGCGTCGCTGACTGACAGCTGAATCAGACTGACATTGAACTGATTAGCACTGACGTCAGAACATAAAAACACACCGCAGTGACTGAACGACAGCTTGCGAGCGTTCGTTTTTCTCCTCTCTGTTTCAGGGTGCGGGGGTTATCACCGGCTGCACCGATTCCTCGGATCACACAGATTGTCCCGGCAGATGACCCTGACGCCGGCCTCAAACCTCTCCATCCCTCCGCCTCGTCCTTCCCTCCAGAACGCACTGAACCCTCCACAGGTTCACACAAACCTGTTGGTGTCGTGATTCAAGGTAGAGATGCAGCATGTTATGTGCATGATTTATGCTGGTGCAGAACCTAGAAGTGTAATTCTGTAAGTTTATGAATACAATTTAGAGGCAGGAGGGATCGAAATATTCAACACAAGTCAATAAAGATGCACGTTTTATGACTTTATGATTCTTCTTTTCAGATATGAAAAATGGTAGATGAAGCATAAGGAAGTAGTCACCCAGAGATAAGTGCAGTAATTGAAACAGAACAAACATCTATAAGTGTTTTTCTCTCGAGCACGAGTTTGAGCACTTTTACAGAATGTTTTTTTGACAGGCTGCCAACCGAGTCATTTAATCTCCACAAGGAGAAGGCCGCTCGGGACTGCCAGTTCTTCTGTGACGAACAGGCCCCGGCCTTCAACCGAGACGTCTGCAAGTGCTGAGGAAAGTTTCGTTTTTTTTGTAGGAGAGCCGCGGAGGTTTTTTTGTCTAAAGCTCATTCAGCCCTCCCTCCTCACAACAGGACCGTACTTTAGCTCAAGGAGGCCACCTTCAGTACGACGTGTAGCTTGGCAACAGAGCAGGAAGGAGTGTGTAGTGACAGATTAACACTGGAGAGAAAGATAATGCTGTTTAAGTTCTATGCGTTTTATTGAGAGAGCTAAGATATATCCTTTATATAAAATGCTTTACAAGAATTTTTCATTTACATAGAAAAAGAACGAATTTTCGAAAAATGCCGCTCAGGTATTTGACAGGAAAGGAGGTAAATCTCGTGGCCTTCACTGTCTGGATGAGCGAGTCCATGGCAGCGTGGAAGACTAGTGATTTTGTTGTTCTGTTGTTAAACTGACAACAAGTCATTGTCTCCCTCACTGCTTTGAGACACAAGCTAGAACTGAACCTTTTTATTTATTTTTTTTCTCTCAAAATGTGACACTGAGAACTTCCTTTCAGGTATTTGCATCATGAAGCATCACCTGCTCCAGTTTTCTTCCAAGAATAATGAGCAGTAATTACATCCTGATGTCTCACTATTGTTCACAACAGACTGAACGATGTCAAATCTCGATTAATCTCCTTCAAGAAGTCCCACAATTTTGTGTGAAAATCCAGCATCAAATGTTTAAAGGCTCCATTTTTAAAAAAAAATGTTAATCTTTTTATTATATATGACCCATACATTTGCTTCATAGTGGAAATTAACGGCCGAGACAGGACTGATAGAAATCTATTTTTCTTTATAGCATGCAAATACTTTTGAATTATTTTATAGGTCAAGAATTATTTTATTCTGTGTGTTTTAAAAAATCATTACAGATCTTTAATGTTGTGTTTGGTTTTAGAGTGGTTTACTTTTTTTCCTATTAATCATTTCCTTTTCAATTAAAAAGGCTTACTATTGCAGGGATCATGGTGAGTTTTTCTGTCTGGACGAGACGGCAGCAGACAGAAAGATGTTGATTTGACAAGTAAGAAACACAATTTCTTCTTGGAAAGTAATTTGTCAAAACAAATTTACCTCACAATACCGTTTATCATAATGTTGAACATACTGTTCAAACTGTGCTTCAACTGAAAATATTACTATCCTTTTGTTATTCTTAGAGGGGAAAAGCTCATGCTGTTTCTTAGAAATGCTTAATGGAAAATGGATAAAACTGTATTTGAGATATTTCTGAGATATTGATTGACTCTGCTTACGCTGCGTCCAACTGTTCAATTAAACTAAAAAAAATGCATCAGTTGTTAATCTGCTTATTTATTTGTTTTATAAGCTTGTGAAGGCGATTTAATTGTATTTTTCCCCAAGCTTAAAGGTTGTTTGGATAAAAAAAAAAAGGACTTTTACACGGTTTGTTGTGTTTATCATTCTGATTGTACATGAGGTTAATTATTAGCCCTAGTCAATACAGCCATTAATTTGGGTTGATCTAATCAATCTGATATCATCCACGCTGTAAGCTTGACTCCAACCTGTTTGACAGCCTACTTCAGAATATTGAACCATGAATGATGGTAAACACCAATGACCCAAAGGTCAGAGGTAATGTTGATATCGACTTCCACTCCAATGAGTAACTCATCAGATTCTGCTACAATATATATATTTCATTTCAACTTGAGTACTTGCCCTTTTGGCCTTTTCTTAAATTAATCGCTGCACTCGCAATGCAAATCAAATATTTGCTCATATAAGTCAAAATAAAGAATACGTCAGCTCAAAATGATGACTTTTGAAACCCCTTTAATGACGACATTCAGGCATCACATGTCAGATGGCTTAAAGACAGAAAGGAGAACGACAAGGGAAGCATTATTTTGGGCAGAACAAAAAAGTGACTCTTTACTGGGCTTGCAGCAGTTCCTTGATCTGGTCCATCACCTGCTGGAAGAACCTGGGCATCATGTCGGTCAGAGTCTTCACCTGGGCCTGTAAGTTGTCGGTCAGAGTCTTGAAGTTCTCCGTCATGGGCCTGATGTGCTCCTCGATGTTGCCGATGTAGGGCTTGGCCTGCTCCTGCAGGTTGGTGGCCTCGGCCTGGACCCTCTCAGCCAGAGTCTGGATCTTGGACATGCTGTCCACCACGTAAGTCCTGTGGGAGGAAGAGGAAGCAACATTCTCCGGTTATTAATGCTGCTGACTCTGCCTTGTATTTTTATTTGTTGTTGTTGCTTATTTGTATTTGAATAAAGAAAAATTAACTAAAACTGACTGAAAATGTGTTAAGTGTGACTTTTCAGGAAAACCTTTTGAGAATCACGGTGTATTACTGTCCAGGTTTTAGGTCACGATAGTGTAATTTAATCCGAAAAACAACCCATTTACTGTCCAAAGAGTTGATAGCCTTTTAGCCTCATGTTTTTCTTATTTGCAATCAAAAATATGACTTAATTTTAACAATTGACAGAAAATGACTCATTTGTTGTTGGTTTTTTTGCCAGTTTTTCTCATGTGTCGTTTCTGAATTACATGAGATTTTCTATAAATAAATTAACTTCTACAGAGAGTATTCGTGTTTAAATTAGATTTTTAAAAATGAAGTCAAATTTGCAGAGGGAAAATAATCCCTCCTGGAACTTCCATATGACATTTGAACATATTATTTTAGGAGCAATTAAGCTGACATACAGTCATGTTAACACCTTAATCCTGGCGATTTACATTCAAAGTTTAAGCATAAAGCATTTAACTGAATACCCTATCCAACCTGTCATGCACACAGAGGGGAACAGTGGTTTTAAATCTGTAGAGCCCCACAATTACAGGCACAGCAAAGTCAAAGTTACTGCACCCTGAAAAAAAATAGACCGTAATGAAACACTGAATGCAGTGCAGAGAATACTTACTGGGCAGTGTTGGTCACCTCCAGAGCCTTGACCTTCTCCACCATGTCCTGGGTGGTGCTGGTGATGCTGGCCGACATCTCACTGATGAGCTTGGCGAACTTGTCCATATCAGACTGGGCGTCACGCTTCACCACTGACTTGGCCTCAGTGCCTGTGAACACACATTTACTCGTCTTTATCCACTCAATTTGATTCACACTCGCACAGTGCAGGGCCTGAAGACAGTTATGAATATGAACAGTGATAGCTTTAATTCATCAGATTGAAGGGTAAGCCTGCACAAAACCCTTTGAATTTGGTTGATTTTCAAATTTTGAAAAAGGTGCAGGTTCAACTTTGGGTTCAGAAAGATCTGACCTTTTATTACAAATGCTTATCGCTTTTTTACAGGTGCTGAAAATGAACCAGATATATTAAGAAGTTATTTTATATATTTCTTAGTCTATGCCTGATCTTACAAATACATTACGTATATGAAATAACAGGGAAACTATTGCTTACCATGGGCAACAGCCAGCACAACGACAAGAGCGGCAATGATGGAGAACTTCATGACTGCGGATGAGCAAGACAAACCTGGAGAGAAAAGTTAAGGGGTTATTCAATATGACACTGAAAGTTGCAGAGATTACAATAAAACGGTGGCAAACTGTAGTAAGCATCACAAGCACAAACTTTTAACATAAAGCTATAAATTGAAACAGTCAAATGTTTTTTCCTCAAACATATGAATGAAACAATTTTGCCTGCAGCCATACAGAGGATCAGAAACACCAAGGAAGAGACTCACCTTAAATCCTGAGGTTCTCGGGTCAAACTGTGCCTTCTGTCAGAGAGACGGAGGCTTTTATAACGGGATGAGTTCATCACGGCTAATCACAATTGAATCACTTCCAAAACAAAGAGGTGCAGAGGAATACAATACTTCAGTGGTCTGAACCTTGATGCTTGATAGCTGCCACAAGATAGTCCACTCTGTGTGTGTGTGTGTGTGTGTGTGTGTGTGTGTGTGTGTGTGTGTGTGTGTGTGTGTGTGTGTGTGTGTGTGTGTGTGTGTGTGTGTGTGTGTGTGTGTGTGTGTGTGACCTCGTTTCTTGACTTTATTTCTTTTTCACTTTATTTCTACATTTTTGTACTTACTGGAGTATTTTATACTTTTAAATTAGTAAAAGTTACAACAAAAAAAAGAAAGCTGGAGTTACGGGTTACTTTAAAGATCAAAGTTTTACATAAAGAACAGATCAACTTGAAATGTGATGTATTGTTATTGTTTTAAATTAAACTACCCAGGTGGTAAAATTGAGCTTTTCTTCAATCAGCTACATCTAAAAAGGCTTCATACACATTATAGCATCAGCAATAACAATAGTATTTTTTTTTCCTTTTAATTATTTCCACTTTTATTAAAGTAAAATATCTGATACTTCTTCCATAACTTGCAACTTTTAGTGACTGATATATAAAATGAAATTCAAAATATACATTTCATTTTCCACTTATGTTTTTAACTTTATTGTGTGAATTATATCCTTTTTAATAATAGTGTTTCATTTCAGAGCCCTGATCTTGTTTTTTTGTATGTGTCCTGTTTTTTGATGATGGCAGTGGTTCACTCATACATTGTTATCTCCTTAACAGAGGGTCAGTTGATGGGACAGAGTTGTGCTGAAGGAGCCGTGAACACTTGATCATATCAGCAGTTCGCCACATACTGTATGTAAAAAGCTCCTGATAACCTCATCACAGGAGATACTGACTGCGGTTCCGATGTGCGTCATCACTTTCCTGTCTGTTACTTCATATATATTCTTGTATGTCTACAAATCATCAAATGGTTGAAATCATTTGGTTTGTATGTGCATTTCAGTCGCAATTCTTTCAGTATATAAAACATATTGTGTTCGGTTCTTTTTTTTGTGTGTTGTTACATCCGTAGGCAAGCTTGTTTGTCTGTCTTGTCACTATAGCAACCTACTTATCCATTTGTTTTTGGACCCCTTGATATTACACTCCTTGTTTGGGAACAATGAGGTATGATAAAGACATACAAAGACCTTCTCATATCATTAGCAGACTTAATGTGAAAATGATATAAAGAAAAATGTTGATTGTGTTAACTTTTCAGTCGTTTCATGTCTGCTCTGAATATATCCTGCAACAACAATTAAATTGCACATTTGCACTTTTTGCGTGTCTGATTGTGGATGACACTATGGGCTATATGGCTGCCTATTGATACAGAGGGGATATGGACATTTACGTGCTCACATGATAGTTCAGCATCTATTAGATTAACGATCAGGTCAGCTATTATTTGTCTTTAGCATGCATTTTGCTCACTTTAGGCCAGTAATAGTATGGTATTGTGACACGTGTCCATCGAAATAAAATAACTTTATATTATATCAAGCTATTGTATCAAGCTACAGACTTATAAGAAATAATATTTTTTAAATGCCTATGTTAAGTGTTGGAATATCTACAATTTATGTGGTTATCTTAACAGAGTTCACTTCAGTTAGAATACCTTACATACCTCTGGGTCTACTGTGGTCAAGAGAGCTCCTAACTCGACACCAAACCAGTGTCTCTCTATCTGACCTCTGACACACTTTTCTTTTATTCAACTATCAAACCATGTTTTTGATTATATAGTGGTTTTAGAGTGCAATGTATCAGGGCGAGCAGCACACTGATCCTTTTCACCTAAAAGCTCCAAGGATTCCTCCGGCAAACTAGACGACAACATTGTAGGAGCAGTCTTTTGAATTTGAAAAGTGGAAAGTGCTTCCTGCCACCTTGTGTTTAAACTGATTTTCCCCCACTTAAATGTGACCTCAACTAGATGTTTTCTCTTTCCAAACACCTAAGAAATCCATTGATACCAACCATCCCATGCAGTTTGGGGCAAACACCGTGGCAGCAGTATAAATGTGCAATTTTATACTGCTATAGAAAACCCCAAATGCAACAATTGGGGTTAACAGGAAAGCTGAGACCTTTGTCTATGATGTTAGTCCCCATAGTGGCCATATAGTTGTACTGAGATCATTTCTTTTTAACTTGACCTCACTATATAAAATGATGTGTTGTGACCTCTAGGATAATCACAGCCTCATGAAACTTTACAATCACAAACCAGAGAACTATGGCTTTCAGATGATGTGTGGTCCTCCAGATATATTGAAAATAAATCGGTTTCTTTAGCAATCAACGAAAAATGCAATTCTTGCACTAATCTCCAAATGTCAAAAGTCTTCCAAGTTTTCTTCTAAGGTCTTGGCGTCTTAATGTGGTATTTCAGGGGTATTTTTATATCATTTTTTATCAATACTGAAGTGGTCACAAATCTTCAGCCTCCTAGTCCATAGCAGAGGCATTGTACAGAGTCTGCTTTGATTCAACATGCGTGTCTTCCATCACAACCTTACTCCATGTTTTTTTTTTTGTCAAATCAATCTCCACTCTGCTATGATCCAACTCACCACCAGATGGGGATCTCTTCCTGAGTGTCCACAACATGCAGCCTCAGTCTGTGTGGGTGTGCATGAGAGCCATCTGCTGGTCAGCAACAAACAATGCCAAAATAAAGCAAAATCGTGGTTTGGCATGGGGTTTAAGCAGTGGTTGAGGAAGTATTCAGGTCATTTACTTAATAAAACTAGGCTTCTAATACCACTGTACACATTTTCTGTTACAGGTAAAAGTTGCCCAGAAAATATAACTTAAGTAATGTTATTGTAGTAGGTTATGGCCTACCAGTAAACAGGAGAATGTACTTAAATTACTAAAATGTAAAGTAAAGGTACTCAATGCAGACAAATGCCATGTGATTATAGCATTAGATTATTATTATTACTAAAAAAGAAAGCAGATTTCACCGTTATAGTAGGTTGAGGTGGAGCCAATATGAAACTATTTTGTATCGGACTGTTTTAACTAATAATTATTTTAATGATGGATTAGTCTGATGAATATTTCACTCAGAAAATCGACTCAAATGACTTAAACGATTATCAAGCCTGCAGTCTATTAACAGACTTTGTTTTGTTTAGATATGACATTGATGGACAAATATATGATGTCTGAGTGACATGCCATTTTTGGCCACTATTTAGCACTGTAGTAACTATAAATATATTATTATTATATTCCTTTATTGATCCCCATGGGGGAAATTCGGGTGTTGCAGCAGCTCAACTACATAGAAACAGATAATAAATAAAACATATTATACAAAAAAAAAAAAGTACAGTAAACATACAGTAAAATAAAGAAATATGTCTGTATTTCCTTTAAATATCTCTATATTTATATCTATATTACTAAAGAACTTGTAAAGAAATCTTATTAGATTGGTAAAATTAAATTAAAAATTATCTGTCTGTCTGTATTTCCTTTAAATATCTCTATATTTATATCTGCAGTCTTATTAGATGGTGAAATTAAATTATCAAAAAAAAGAGTAAAGAACTTGTAAAGAATAAAATGTACTTTATCCAAGTTTGGTCTCACTCCCTACCAGTTGGTGGCGGTAATGAGCAAATCCGTTGTTCGCAGAGCGCCAATAAACACCAGCGAAGAAGAAGTAACCCGGAAACACCCGCCGACCTGTGGGCTCTTGTATGCGAACACAGACGACACAGACAGGCATCATGGCGGACGTGTTGGATCTTCATGAAGCGGGAGGAGAGGACTTTCCTATGGATGAGGATGGTGATGGTAATACTAATACATAACAGACAGGTGGAAAAAAAAGCTACATGAATTTAGAAACTATTTGTAAATTTATAGGCCTACATTAATTAGCTTTAAATGCTACGAGCGTGGTAGCAGGCCTGAGACATGCTAACAAGCTAATGCTAAGCTAACAACGCACTGGTGGTTCATTGAAAGCTATGTGTAGAAAATAGCTATGTCGTGGTGCAGATATGTTAAGTTCCCTTTTACAAAACAAGTTTAATTGAATGCATTTCCTTATATTAAGGTGTAAACACCTGAAGCTGTAACAAGTAGCATGTTGTTAGCCACCGTTAGCAAGCTAGCTAGTTGAGTCTTTTTTATATAAAGTTAGCTATGGCTAACTTAAGTTAAGATAATGATGCACCATTTAAGATAAGGCTATGTTTAGTGATGTTTTTGTGTAACCCTGGCATTAACCATAAATGAAAACCTCCATAAGTAATAACATGATTGTTTTGAAACTTGCAAACTGAGTGCAAAGAAATATGTAACTTTAATATTTGTAGTGTGCATTGATTCTGATTTATTCAACTGTTCTTCCCCCAGAGAGCATCCACAAGTTAAAGGAGAAGGCCAAGAAGAGGAAAGGACGAGGCTTTGGCTCAGGTGAGCTCTCACAGTTTTTGGTATGTTCTTTCATGCTTAATACAGTGTATTTAATAGCAGTGTTTTTAATATTTCTCTATGTTGCTGTTTCCAGAGGAAGGAGCGAGGTCCAGAATCAAAGAGGACTATGATACTGTGGAGCAGGACGGGGACGAGCCAGGCCCTCAGAGATGTAAGTTTGGACGTTCATATTCAATATTTAATTTAAACTTAAGCAGAAAGAATAGGAGTCTAAGATTCACATTATTCAAACTGAAGTGCCTCTTGGATCAATCGAGTTACTACCTTTTCTCCTTTGTTCATATTTCAACATTAACCTACAGCAGTTAACACAACTTATGTATAAGATCTGTGTTATCACCCATTATTGTCCTTTTTTTAAAAACTCCTACAACTCAGCAATGCATTAAAACATATGTTCATATAAACAACCAGCTGGTTTTATTTTTTAAATGCCCTCTTTACAATTTTTCTATTTTTATTTGTCCATGTCTGTAGCTGGAAATTTGATGTTGCTCAGCTTATTTGCCTGAGCAATAACCTGTTAATGATTAAGTGTCCTATAGAAAAAGTAATGTCAACATTATGTATAGAAAAAGAGCACCATGATAAACTCATTTAAAAAATCTCTTAAATTTATTTTATTTAGCTGTTTTTTTATTTATTAATTTAGTTATGCAATTCAAATTTAATGTAGACCCATAAAAGCCACAAACTGGAGCTCAGTAGGCTTTATATCGGTTAGAGCAGTATTTATTTGTACATTTTGCACAGAATGAGAGCTTTAGTAATCTCAATTCTAGTTGTCATTAGATTACATTAACAGTGCTGCTTTGTTTATTGTTTGACCCTTGACGCCTTTTCTTGTCTTTGTCTTGTTGCAGCTGTGGAGGGCTGGATCCTGTTTGTGACAGGTGTACATGAAGAGGCCACAGAGGAAGACATCCATGACAAGTTTTCAGAGTTTGGAGAAATCAAGAACCTGCATCTGAACCTTGACCGCAGAACAGGTTACCTCAAGGTGAGACAGATATCCATGCAGCCTGGGCATGCTTTTTGAGTTTAAAGGTGTCCTGCATTTCATGCACCAGATATTCACATTCAGACTATGCACACCTGTTACTGTTTTTTAATTGACACAGCCTATAAGCTGCTTGATTGTTTTAATAGGTCGCTAATGTTGTTTTTACTTGGTCAATATAATCGGTTATTTATAATACACATCACCTTGTCTTTCTAACAATCTGATGGATGGATCGACTTGAATGTTAACCTGTGAAGTTGGTAAATAAAGATAAAAAATAACGCTAGATGGATTATATACTTGCTCAAACCCACAATAACCAGCTTTCTTGTAGAGCTGAACCATTTTTTCAACAGCCGCAATGCAAGTAAACTTGTCAGCAGTGCATCACGGTACAGAGAGTACACCCTTTTTTTTAACTTGCTGGGAAATGAACTTCAGGAAGGCGTTTTCCTGAATAAATATGAAGGCAATTGCGTCAATCCGATAGATAATATAATTTAAGATGGTTTAATAGAATTTTGGGGGCTGGTTTTGCACATCTTCCTGTCATTAAGTTATCTAAGAGGTGACTGATTCAATTGGTGTACCATAAGGAGAAAATCTTGTTGTTTTTGTATTTTGCTTTAAAGTTGGTGAAAAAATAAACTTTTAGTCATCTAAAAAAGATGGTTTGGAGCACAATGATTTTTTTTCATAGTGCCCTGCAACTTTTTACCAAATTCATTTTATTTTTATGCTTTGGCTGTAAATACACTGATACCCTGTTTACACCTTACATTAACATGCCTCTTAGGTGATATGACCACAAGGGGAGAGCTTGAAAGTACGTCAGTTCACACCTGGCAATAGAATGCGTCTCGATTGACCACTTGTGATTGGATTTCATTACTTTGCTCCATATGCAAAAAAAAAAAGACAGACACAATTTCCTTTTGCAAAGACCCAACAGTAGAGATGAAAATAATTTTTTCCATCATACTAACAGTACAGCCAGACACTACTTCTCCTCCGCTTGCTCTGTGCACAGGAAGGCGTAGGAGTTAATAATACACATACCATACTGACAAAAAATGTAATAAATGATATCTAAACAAGATAGAGCGGGTCTACTCCTTGGTGTGTTATAGGCAAACCAAAATGCTTGACGCTCTCTTAATATTTCTGTATGGGCTTTTCAAAATTTGCGGTCAAAGCCAACTGACAAGATTTGAGAACCAACTGATCGACAGAAACCAACAGAAATGTGCTTTATCTATACAAGTAAACCATGTTGTCACTGCCCCTTGCTAATGGCGGTTTGTTAACGTATAACATTTGTCGTATTTTAAATAAAAGTCTAATTTCAGCACATGGTAAAACTTGAAAATATACTGATACGTCAAACGAGACCGAATTGAAGTCTGTAGAGGTTTTGTTCAGAATGCATCTGTTTTCTCATTGTGCAGTATGCTATGCTCCAGTATACACACTAACCCATTGTTTTTTAAGTTCTCCTCCAAGCCATAAGGTGGCAGCATGGTTTCGAATATTAAATAAGAACAAAATGTCTTTGCCCCTGAAACAGTCATTTAAGTCGAGTATAGGCTGTCCATCACAGGCTGTTTGAAGATTTAAATGATTTAGCAACAATCTCACATTTGTATTGCAAGTATTTTAAATACTTGGTAGTGACGCTTTTGTGCAAAATTTTAAATGTTTCCCCAGTGATCCCACACTTGTGTCAGCAGGGCCATTATGATGGTCCGCCTGAAGAGTATAAGACCGAGGGATCAGTGGTCCCGTTTTATGCTGCGTTGTACATTTTCCAATTTCCACTAAATTCCCAAGCAGTGATGCCATGAATGTCCACTAACTCTCATGCTGTCCTAATGACTGTTTCTAGGGATATGCACTGGTGGAGTATGAGACGTACAAAGAGGCCCAGGCAGCCATGGAAGGGCTCAATGCCCAGGACATGATGGGTCAGCCTATCAGTGTTGACTGGGGATTCGTCAGAGGGCCTCCCAAGAACAAGAGGAGGTGAGTCTGGTGTTTGTTTGGCTGTGGAAGCAGTAACTTCCCGGTAAAGGGAGTACTCGTCACTCTGCTTTTTTAAATAATGCTAATTTTGTTACAATGTCATCAATTTTGAATATATCCCCAGTACATGGTGTTTTATAAACCTGAAAATGTAGCTATTTAGGCTATCTAGATAAAAGTGATGTGTGATCTTAATTATTTATTGATGTAATGTTTTTTTTTCTTAATATCATTTTCAATAACAGAGCAATGTTTTTTCACAGGACTGGCGGACGTAGACGCAGCAGAAGCCCGGACAGGAGGCGGCGTTGAGTACAGCAGTCGTCACTGGCTTGAGGGGATGTCCGTCACTTTGTCGGGCAGTTTATAATCCTCATCTTCTCATAAGAAACTTTTTGTACAGTATTTTTGTTGTATGGCATCTAGTTGTGCAATTTTAAAAATATTGGGATAGGGAGATAATCTTCTTAAAAGATGAATAACAAAGAACCAATTGGCCAAACAGCAGCATTTTCAATTTTCTATTAATTGCTTATGCTGCTTTAAATTGCAACGGAAGGATCCATTCAGCTCCGTCAGTGAAAACTGATTTTACTTTAAACACCAACCTGTACTTTGCAGGTCCCTAAAAAAAAATAAAAAATATCTTGTTTCAGTTTTCTCAATGTTACATGCATTTTGTTGTTCTTTTTTTTTTTATATAATACTTGGGGTGGGGAAATTAAACTTTTTAAAAAGGCACTTGTGTTCACTGTTGTGTTTTTATTTAGCCCTCCTAATGACGTGGAGTTTACATCACACAAGATGACCTCACCCAGGCAATGGTGACGCCCCAGCTATTTTGTCAACTCCAAAGCACCTGTCACTCTGGGCTGTGAGGGCCACACTCATAGGCTGCTGGGACAAAAAAAAAAAAACACCCGTGCCCTTTTTATTTCTCTGCAGCCAATTGGCAAACGAATGCTTCTGCACTCTGTCCTTCCCATTTGGTGTTTACTCTACTGAGGAACATCACTCAAACGCACCCTGAATGCTCATTGGCTGTAATAAATGTCAATGAAAGCGGCGCTTCTCTCTGATTGGACGGATCCTCTTGGAAGGGGGCGGGGCTTAGCTATTCGCTTGACGTTGTTGTTGTAAGTGTTGGAGAAATTACTTTGTCGGCGGTGGTCCTGTTTGGGTGGGTTTTACGCGTAGCTCCACCCGATTAAGATGCATAAAAAGTTAGGAGTTGATGGTGTTGGAAGCGTGTTTGATATGCACAAGTAATCAGTGACTGGGGGACTAAATGGGACGATGACAAACACATCTGCGAGGCCGCTGAAGGTAAGCAGTAAAGGGACTCCGGCTACTAGGAGCTAACGCTAGCTGCTGATTAGCCAGGCTTGGAAAGTAGCCACGAACCGTCTACTTAACCGAAAAGCAAGGCACTTCTTTGCAATGAGAGTTCATGCATACGTGCAGCAGTCTCTCAAAGGGACTATTAACCCGACTCATCCGTGCACATTAAAGTTACTGTGAGTGTAAAACCGTGCATGAACCCACCATGCTCCTGAACGCATCACTGCGTTTATGTAAGCATGTGTATTGTTCTTTCATATTTTGTGGCAAAGAATAGTCGTAGCCATAATGGCTCATATTAAACAATCAGGGCAGTAGCATTGATATGCATGTATTATATAAACATATATATATATATATATATATATATGTGTGTTTATATACATAGCAGGTTGGGGAAGTGAACCTTAGCTGTCAATTAACCTTTGTAGCTGCATGCAGGTTAAACAATGCATTTTTAAAGTTGTACTGATTGGGACATGTATGTATGTATTTATATTTATTTCTTATGTTTTTTGCCTTAAGTGTTCACTTAATTTGCAGTATCTAGGTTTCTAATAGCAGGCAGTCACGATTCACAATATTCAGTTCAGTTTATTTTGTATAGCCAAGAATCACAAATTACAATTGTGCCTCAGAGGGCTTTACAATCTGTACACATGAGACATCCTCTGTCCTTAGACCCTCACATCCTCTGTCCTTAGACCCTCACATCCTCTGTCCTTAGACCCTCACATCCTCTGTCCTTAGACCCTCACATCGGCTCAGGAAAATCTCACCCCTTTAACAGGGAGAAAAAAGGAAGAAACCTCTGGGAGAGCGACAGAGGATGGATCCTTAAAGATAAAGAGGTTTTTATTGTCATTGTAGTGATTGTAATTCCGTTTGGTAGCCCTCAGCCAGCCAGCAGCAGCGAACAACAAACACAATAACAACAATATACAAGATAAAAATACACAAAAGGAATGAAAACTTTACTATGTACAGCAGGTGAGTATTTAAAATGTAAAATGTGTGGATCCTTCTCCCAGGATGGACAGAATGCAATAGATGCCATGTGTACAGAATGAACAATACAACACATTCACTGTATATATGACATAAATGATTCATATAATCAGAGTAGTAAGCAGAGTAACGAAGGAGAAAAAAAATTAAGACTACTTATAATAACAGCCGCAATTATTATAGTAGAAATATCCGAGCCCAGTTTTTCATTTAAGGCGCATGTGTGATGTAACCTTCTCTTAAAGCTTGGAGTAAACTCTTTGCACTTACAGGTTATTCCTCACTTATCACCCCTTAAAAAAAAAAAGCCTGGTGTTTAATTAGTGGCTAGCCCGATGGAGTGAGGCGAGCCAGCAGCGCGAGATCATTTCTTCCCAAACACTGCGTTGCCAGATATGTGTGACTAACAGACAGAGCTGGGTGGTTCATTCGGTTCATTCCTCCGTGCTCGTTTTGAAACCAGGACTTGGGTGTTTTTTTGTTTTTGTTTTTTTTGCCTTCATTTCCCCACATACCCACGACTAAAGAGCGGTTTGCATTACACTTTGCCTTCAATTATTCAGGTCTTGTTATGTGTGGGCTCTTTTGTTTGCAAAAAAAAGTAGGACAGGGGTACAAGTTTCTCACTGCTTTTTTTTTTTGTGGGGGGCAAACAGTGACTGTTTATGTTGCTAGAAAGCCAAATCCGGTTGGAAAAACATGCAGGAATAAGTTAGGAAACTCCACATACAAGGTTGATTTTTAAACAAAGCGAGGTGTTTTTGTCGAAAATGAAATGCATTCAGCCCTCCCACTTGAACTCATTCCCTTCAACGGCTGTGCAGCACACACACACACACACACACACACACACACACACACACACACACACACACACACACACACACACACACACACACACAGACTGCTGCCTGTCAGTTGTAAAGAAGACTGTTGATCAGTAGCACGGATGAAAGCTAGAATGAACTCCCAACTTGCTGCTAGTGAATATGGCTAGTGGGTACTGCTGATCTACCGGTCACCGTGGCCGGTAGTCAGCCATGCGGTCGTGCTTTGTTGTTGTACAGTTCTGGGGTGCACCGGTGCTCCGTCAGCCCTCATTATGCAAGTCCTCAACACTTCAAGGAACATATTGATGCATGCAGCACCACGGGGACAGAGAGCACCTCGGGCAAGTATTCTAAGAAGGGTTTAGCATCCTTCCTGATGCAATTCATATTCCAAACTGGCAGGGTGTAAAAGGAAACATATCATGTGGTAAAAGTGTTTGCTTTTTTTTTTTTTTTTACCACTCAGCAGAGCAAAAACACTTTATCCACTTTGTAAATAATGAGATGACGAAGACAGAAAGCGTTTTATGTCTGCTTGAATGGCTCCATCGGCCAGCGCACTAAAGAGCCGGTAGATAAATCCATGCACAGCGCCGCAGAACAAGGCAGCATCTTTTAAAAAGCCTTTGTCGTCGCACTTTTGTTGTCTTTCAAAAAAATAAAATCGTTTACATTTTGATGATGCAAATGAAAACGTGCGGCTCGCAGTTTGCAGCTTATCACACAGAGATCTCCGACACTATTCAAATAAGCTGCGGTAAGCGCTTTCACAGCAGCCTGAAAATGATACAGGCGAGATGGGTTATGAGAATTGTAAAAAATGTTTTCACTGTTATCTTTTAATGGTCATAGCAATATGTAGGCACTTGAAATCCCTGCGGACAAAAGGTTTCTGTTTCGAGCCAACATCTTGACGTTGCCAAGTTGCTAGACCTGGTGGCGAAAGGATTATTGACACATCGTTTTGACGTGACTCACAGCAAAGTTATATGATTACAGAAAGAAGGGAACAGCAGCAGTGAGCCAGTCTGGGTGAGTTTATAGTTTCACAAATTAGCCAGTTGCTTCAGCTTGGTAAGCATGTCTCATCCGGAGTATTCATTCTCTCTAAGGTTTAGTGTTACTATCTTAACGCTCTCTCGTATCCTTCATATCTCCAACGTGGATCTTGTTAACTGTTGATGTGCTGGGCGGCTGTGGCTGTTATGACTGCCTTTGTGTGTGTATATAGTGTTTCACAGGGGGACTGTGCTGCTTTTCAGCAGCGCAGAGGACATGAAAATTTAAATTTGTCTCTCGCCGGGGCTCCCCCAAACAGCTGCTCACTAAGTGTGTATGTGCGCGCCACAGATCCAGTGTCGGTTTCAGAGCCGGGGCCCATTTGGCCATGGAGGCATTCCCGTGGGATCTCTCAAACACGGTCAGATTAATAAGTTAGTAGATGAGTGCTCCTTCAGGTCAGTAGGACAAACACATGAATTTTTGTGTTAAGTGAACATGTTCCACTCAGCGTTTTTTCCAGCCCAGAACAGATCTTAGCTTCTACTTCTTTTAGGACACCGAGCTGCTCACATTTTTTTTTTTGTCAAGATGAAGAACGGCTTGAAAAAGACAGGAACAGTGATACGAAAGGGAAAAACTACCTTCGTCCCCACAGTGCCAGGGGGGATCAATAGGTGGCTTGTCTCCGAGAGGCCCCTGTGTCCAGACAGCAGCTCATAAAACTCTTCGGAGCCCAACCCTCCCCGGCATGGCTGGTTGCCTGCCAGTCTTGTGACACAGCAACCAGCCAGCGCCCAGGGCTGTTTCTGACGGGGTGGAGGGACCCAGGACCGAGGCATCTACCTGTGGTGCCTGCAGCTGCTTGACTCTGAACAACATGTTGTGGACGGGTACGCCCACGCTGCATGCTTTGGGATTACATGCAGCCCTGGATAATTCACACGGTTAATATTATGCTAGTAGTGACTGTAAAGTAGGGTGGAACGGTTATGTGAGTGAAGATTTAGCCTTATGGTACCAACGGAGCAGCCATAATCCCATATAGCATGAGACGCCACTCCCACCAGAGGAGCTGCGGTAATGAGAGCTCGCTGTATCAGTTACTTTATACTCTTCCTCACTTTTTCCTCCTCTATATTGCAGTGCAGGGTGGGGGAAGTGATGTTGGTGATTATACTTCCCACCAGCTGAAACCTCACTGTTTTATCTGTCCTGTGAGAAATGTAGGCTCATACATACAGCTGTTAGAAAACGTCAATACTTCATTTTGAGTGAACCAGGGCTGCAAAGGTTTAGCGTTTTACGTTTCATGCTAGCAAGCAGTTTTTTTTGATTGTCTGTTGTGTTTGTCACATCCGTGCTATTGACTTCTGTTGCCTTCCCCCCCCCAGTGATATTTATTAGCTTTGCGGTATACTGTGACAAATATGACTTAGTCCCTTGTGTTAAATGCGTTTTGATGTTCTTGATCAGTCCACTTGCAGTAGGTTGATAAATACAATCATGATATTCAAGGATAGTTCTGAGATAACAATTTTTTATGATGATATGATGAAATCCTGAACAATATAAAGCATAGTTGGTTGCTTCACTTAATTTCTGGATCTCTTTGTACTGAAATTCGTGAAATATGGTAACATAGGTTTGTTGTATCGCCTCCTTTTTCCATCATCTGCTTTTGACGTTGCTTACATGTTGCAATGGTTTGTTTTAGACCTGACTTTCACATTACACACTTTCTAAGTCACGCTCTTGGCAACAATTTCCCTTTTGCTTTAGGAATGCTTTTTGCTCCTTCGTAGTAGTCATAAGGTGAATCAACAATATCACTGATATCATGATACGACACGCACAACTAAACCGATATCATCACGAATGATATGGGACCTCCGTTAGTTTGTGACGTGTTGCTTTAATGATTTGTGTATTAATATGCTGTCTGCAAAATCTCTCTTATAGTTGACAAATGAAATGAATCCTGCTTGATATGACTGGACTTTGTGATAAAGTTACTTAAGAATATTTGTTTTCCATAAGTCAGGAATCTATAGAAAACAACTGATAGCTGGTGATGGATTTGAAAACCACCCGAGGCTCCACGGGAGGATAAGATTGGCTCGTAATGCTCCCCGTCAGAGTGTCTGCTGATAAATGTAACAGCCGTTGTCAAAGTACGTCAACATTTGTTTAGTGGGTAATGTGTTATCTCAATTCAATCATTAGACGTTAGCCCCACGGCAGGTGAATTATGAGATTTGTAGTTTCCTGTGCCGACTGTAAGCCATCAGCCCCTCCCCTCCCCTCCCGCCCTGCCCTGTTGATCCAGGACAGCGGGCGTAATCCCACACACAGCCCTGATGAGGAGCCTGTCACCCACGATGACATCACGAGGGGGGAGTGACGCAAAGTCGCCCTGCTGCGTACTGGGCCTGGCCTGCAGCACGTGGGGATTCACATGAGCATTAGTGCCGCCCGCCTGCAGAGGCTGGTGCCTGTTTAGCCACTGGCTTAAGATCTAGCATGGCTTGGTTGGCTTCACATTCAGGCTGACTTAGCAGGGGGGGAGATGTTGAACATTTGAATCAGTATGGAGATGCAAGCAGCAGCTCCATTTTGTGCCTCACATTAAGGCCTCTTCCTTGCTTATGGTCGTCTTATTTTTGTTTCGCAGGAGTGGAACAAAATTAAGTCAATTCTAAAACCCGCACAGCCGAAAGGTTCTTAGGTTTGTGTCTCGGAAATGTCTCATGTTCCTCAAGGGTTGATATGCAAATTAAAGCAGTAGTCATCTGGCTTGCCTTCTAAATGTTAATTATGTAATCAGAACATTGTTTGTACACTAAGCAGAAAGGATATTTTGGCATCATCGCCAACCCGGAGACATATGTTTCCAGTAGTGTGTATATCTGTGAATATACCTTAATACAACGTGGGAGGTTATTTCTCCACTTTATATCTGAAGTGTCTTTTATGTTTTATAAAGCTGGCGTACCCAACATTGACAAACTACTAGGATTCATTTATCTTTTGTGTGTTTTTGATATAAATTGATTACTTTGCACAGCAGCTGGATTCTCGCGAGAATTGCGCGATCAAGACTTTTTTTTTTTCTCTCAATATCAAAGATGTTTTTTCACTCTTCTCCCGACTTGCTCATCAAGAGTTTGATTGACGGATGGTTCATCCAGTCACCTGCCAAGTATTTCTTTGAAATTGCCTGCCCTTTCCCAAACACTTTCCAGTGACGTGTTCTCAGATGGTTCTGTGTAGCAAACCATCTGGAGGGTCAGGGTGATAAATTGCAGTACTGCATTTTTGAATTTAAAATTAAAGATAAGATTTTTTTGTTTGGGAGAAAAGTTTTCAAAATCTCAACTGAAGACTTTTGGTTATAGAACTTATTGTTTTCCCTTCATTATAAATCAGTGGCCCTCGTGGGGAGTCCTTTAGTATTAACACATTTTGATTAGTATAATCACCTTAGTTGTTACTGCAGAGTATTACACTTTTTAAGCTCAAGGTTGAATTTCCCCACCCTTAGTTAATAAATAGGTGGGGCAGTGCTCCGAAGGATGCAGAGGCTTGTATTTCTTCACAAAGGCTAGAAATCGATAAAGAAGCCGCCAGGGCTAAATGAGGACTTCTCACCCACGGAGTCTGGAGTTTACGTTGGCAGCCTTCTGGAACACTGAAACCAAGACATAGTGTTCACCAAGTAAAGCAATGTACCCACCCGCCTCTCTTCAGCTGTCCTTAGGAGGCAGAGCAACCCTTTGCACTGGATGCTCCATGCAGCAGTCACTCTTAATATCTTGTTTTAAGGGTTTCATTGTGTGTAAACCTCTAAAGCATGTAATGCATTGATGCAGATTAGCTTCCCACCTGCCCCTTACTCATTTAGACGATCAGATGCTCTCATAACGTTTTCTGCTGTTTCAGGTGTTAGCCGCATCCACGCTGTATGTAATGTTGTCTCCGTGTGGAATGTGGGAATGCCACTTATGGTCCCCCTCTCCACAGCAGCCTGCCTCATGCGGATGTTAATTAGCGCTCCTTGAGTGGTGATTACTGGGCCTGACAGCAGTGACAGGCCCCGGGCACAGACTAGGAGCCTCTGAGGCCAGCTTTAATAGACTTCCTCATAAACCATCACGACAGACAGACAGAGAGGAAGGAAATAAAGCTAGTTATAGATCAAATTCTAATCACGATGAATGCCAAGATATTTGCTCCGCATATTCAACTTTTTACTCAGGTAGGCTCCATTTTTGTTGAAATGCTCTTAAAGTCTGAATACAAATCAGATTTTGAGAAAGCTTGATTGTCTTTGTTGTCTTTGTGAAAATTATAAATAGAGTACATATGAAAATGTTGTAATATTAAAGCTATGTTCAGCCTGAATCATAGGGACTATTGATCATAAATCCCAATCTGCTCTCCAATAAGACACTTCCTGTTTGAGAAAGAAACGTGTGTGTGTTCATTTGTTTAACGCAGAGTTGTTGCTTCTACTAAAAGTCTTTCCTCCACTACAATGTGAGTTTTGTCGTCCGAAGCGTTGGCATGCTGTGCAGCATTTTAGCAAACTGGGCGAACTAAGTGAACTCTGTGCTAAACCATGACATCAGCTCTCAGACACTTTGATAAACACTAGCGCTCAGGAGCTAAAACTGTGGCCCATTTCAGCCGGCTGTCTTATTACTTTGCTCCAGTGAATATATATAAGTCCACATTGTGCTGAAGGGAGCCACTATGAAGCCCTCTAATGTCTTCCCCTGACCCCATGTCCCATATCCTGATCCAGATTCACGCCTCGTCACCTGATCACTGAAACATTTTTTCGTCAAGTGGAAACATCACAAGCACGTCCTGTCTGTTCTGTAAACGGGTGCCCGCCCTCACTCTATTTACTGCTTGTTGTGCAACATCAATTAAACATCTCTGATTGGAGAACTACCTTTTTTTTTTCAACATCTCTTTTTTTTTGTCAATGAAACTCTTGCCTTAACTGGGTGGAGACTTGGATGTCATGCTATGAGAAAGCACATGATGACCACCAATATATATATCATTATCTTTAATCAAGGCATTAGGCGTTCACCAGGGTTTTCTCGACAGCGCTCAAATGTCGTTTTGCTCGTGAACTCTGCACAGTGCAGTGTTTCTATGTTTAAACTGTGATTACGAGCGGATTATTTTTAGACCATCTCAAACAGGAGGTTGCTCTAAATCTGGCAACTCGGAGATTAGGTGGTTATTCTCTGTATGCATTGGTTCTGTCATTTCTCTGGCTGAGAGACAAGGACAGCTTCTGAGAGCTAGCTAGTGTAATGTCTGATGGGCATCAAGAAGCCATGTCCTAATGAACAATAAAGATGTAAAATTGAATATGAATATCATGAGAAATGCTCCGATGGGGCCTAGAATGCCGGATCAAGTAAGTGAGCTTTTGCATCGATTCAGAATCACTTTATCATATTGATTATCAGCTAATGTACGCCACACAGGAACAACAACACGTGTCACTTTGCTACCTAATCCGCACATCCTGCTTGATCGGTACTGAACACATGCCAACTAAACAGCCTTGCGCTCCCCTATTTTTCCCCCGATAATGCTACGTTCTGAACAACAAATTTGCATTGAAATAGGCAGGCTGGACCGCTAGATTAAGTTATCTGTTAGCAGGCGGTAAGCAGCACAGTACTGCTTGGCTAAATGCCGGCGCTAACCGCTGTAAACGGCGATTCCATTGACTTACATTGCTCAAGTTCAGGCTAAATGCAGTAAAATTGAGCATTGGGCAAAAGTAAATTATAACAATATGATGATTTGTTAAAATGTTATCTTGTAAAATGTAGTTTTGGAGAGAAACTTGGAATAAATACAGTAAATGTAATATCCAATAGATGTAAGAGAGGGAATTATGACCTTTGTAACTTTGTTTTGGTTTTTAATGGACTGGTATTTGAGTAATAATATAGCCAAACCACCGTGAATGTCTTTTTCTTCTTATTCCTTGTGTTGCATTTTTAAGATCAGATGGATTTGATTCACTCACAATGTTCATAGCTACTGCAACCTGAGGTCAACATATTTGTACTCCAAACAATGAAAAACCCAAGGTCAAACTCACGATCTGTAAGTAGATCTTGTTTACCTCGCCTTGTTTTTGCCTTCGAGCTCTCTTGGAGAAGAAAAGGTCTGGTGGCTGAGTTCACATGGATCGGGTTTGGATGTTTCTGAACCAGCGAGCGAGACCGGGAGGCCTCTACGGGGGGAAGTTAGACTTGGCAAATTTTTGTGTGATGACTGGACAGCTTTTGGACTGAACCAAGCTCGAGTGGCACGGCCTCAGAGGGCAGGCACGGTGTGGAATCTCTGACATCAGCTGTGTGTGCATTCAAGACTGGTGTTGTCTTACGCATTACACACACACACACACACACACACACACACACACACACACACACACACACACACACACACACATGCACACAGCTGGTGGTGAACGCTCCATCGGGGCTGGAATGTGGCTGCTACATGTTTCACAATGCAACAGTGCTATCCATTATAGCAACAATAACATACCTGCTTAAGGAATCTACTGAAACACGTTTTGGTTTCCTTATAGGGAGGCTGATCTGTTCATGCTTTATTTTTTTTATTTTTTTTATTTTTTTAATTCCCACTTCTTCTTCTTAAGTTCTTGGGTTAGCTTGACACTTCTTACAGTGTAGGCTGAGGCAAGTGTTGAAAAGATAATTAATGTCCTTATTTGGAAGGAAGATAACCAGTCCTTGCTGCAGCTGCATGGGATTCTTTGCTCCACTAAAGACAAACACTTTTTCTTGGATTCACATGAAGAAGCATTTTTATATATTTTTTTTTTGCTAATGGACTTTGAAACGGCCCACTGGTTCCTCCTAATTTCGCATGTCAACAGCAGCCTCTGTGGATGTTCTGTTTTGCCTCTGTGGGTTGTATTGATTTTTCTCCAATGACCAGCTTACTAGTATATTTCCTTTTGTCCAGGGAAATGGCCACACTCCAATTTATTCTATTGATTTCCGAGATGTAAACCAATAGTAAACCGAAAAACGCCAGTCCCCTCCCCGAGGACTGGTCGAGCACATCTGCTCAGCTCGGAGAGAATTAGTGAGGCAGAAGTTTGCAAACAGAACAGGGAGCTAACACAATCTTTACTTTTCCTGTTGTTTGCTTTTACCTTTATGAATAACATTTAAGTCAAAGGTGCTTACTAACAGAATTTTTTTTTGACATTGAGAAAACGCAAACCACTCTCTCTCTCTCTCTCTCTCTCTCTCTCTCTCTCTCTCTCTCTCTCTCTGCAGCGGCCATGTTTAAGCCAGAGGGGGATACATACAATGCAATGCTCATCATATACTTTGGCATTATGCAAGCCGTTGGAAATGAATGTGCCTACGTCACGCTGTTCTACATTATGTATCCGGTTGCCCTTGAAGAAGACCGATGTTGCAGAAAATGACAAAAAAATTGGCTGATGTATCTCCTGCTTTTTCTTCAATGGCAAGAAAATCTGCCCCATTAAATCTGTGGGTTTATTTATCAGCACAAATACAACATTGTCAGTAAAGAAAGCATTGCCCAACCCTATAGAATTATTTTTACGCTATACCAAGCAAGGATTTTGCATTGAAAGTGAAACTCATTGCAGTGAAACTCACCTCTTCAAGAAGTACTACCCTGAGCCTTCCACGTAGCACTTATTGTATTAGTTTGTTGCACTTATTGTATTCGTATTAGTTTGTTGCACTTATTGTATTCGTATTAGTCTGTTTCTGTACTTTTGCTCTGGTTTATGCTCTTAGATGCTTGTTTAAGAAAGGAGATGCACTTATGACTCCTGGTGACTAGTAGTTCTCTTGAATACCTATGTTGAATACACTTATTGTAAGTCGCTTTGGATAAAAGCGTCTGCTAAATGACTGTAATGTAATGTAATGCATTGCTATGATTTTTGTCCAAGGCTGTAAGATCCACAGATTTTTAAAATTGATTTATTAAACACATTCGCATTACACGTCAAGAGGCACTGGCACAATACTACTACAGCAGAGATACATTTTTTGCTCAGTGCATAGTACAGAGTTGCCTTTGTGCAGCCGAGAGAGAACTTGTGAAGAACCGGGGTGAAGGGCTTGGTTTCCCTTCCATTCCTTAGTGATCGGCCTCCCGTCCAGCTGCAGCTCTCTCTCTCTCTCTCTCTCTCTCTCTCTCTCTCTCTCTCTCTCTCTCTCTCTCTCTCTCTCTCTCTCTCTCTGTTATGTAATGAGAGTCAGTGTGGGCTCAGTCAGTAAACCAGATTACAGCACTCCTCCCGATAAAGAACAGCTGAAGGACAGCCACCTTTACCACACCTTTTGTTTTTCTTCCTCTCCTGGTTTTTCTTCAGCATTAAGGTGTTTATTTTGATTGTCCACAGCGAACCAACGCCCCGTTGGTGGAGCTCTAAGTCGCTGATAAAGCAAAATTAACAAGGAAGCAATTGCTGCGATCCCACTTTTTTTTTTTAATGCATGTGTCTGTGGTTTTTAAAGAGCCATCGCAGACATCTGGAGCACTTAGGCTGCCAACTCTGATAACGTTAGACCGATCGAGACGAATGCGCATCAATCATGTGGAGATTTGTGTCTCTCCTAATTCCCCTCATTAGCTGTCAGTTAAGCTCAACTGATACTGGATTTCTGACGTTGATGTTTGAGAGTTTAAAAGCCTGATAGCGATAATATCTGGCAGATAGTGCTCATTATAGCTCGAGCAAATACCATACCTTAACAAATAATCTTGATATGGATCCTGTAGGTTTTTTTTTAATGATTTGTCACAGATACGTACTAAACAGGATGTTTTATAGGTGGAAAAAGTCAACTTGTCAGTGCTCTCTAGCTAACAGACTATGTAATCGAGGCACTATTTCGGAGATAACATACTTTAGAACATCTGTACGGCAATTTCTAGTCAACTATTCGGCGAATTATGATACAAAATAGTTAATATACGTCCACACATTGGACTAGCTCTAGCTGTCAGTACTCATTGTTCTTCCAAAGGTTTTGCTTTCCATCCCACCATCAATCCAGACCGGAGGCGGAGCACCGGGGCCACACTTATCACTCCTGCCACACCAGCCACATCGCCCTCCCCTGTTTGCTTACTTTGTGCCCTTTATCTCATTACTCATACGGGGCCGAGAGAGGGTGTGTTACATTCGTTGAGATCAAAGGAACCTTTTTTTTTGTGTGTGTGTGTGTGTGTGTGATTGAACTAAAATAGATCTGACACATTAATAGCCGTGCTCTCAAACATCATGTCCGGACCATTAAAGGGAAACGGGGCAACTCAGTCGGCCTCATTTGGTCAAATAATTGTCCGGCTCGGGGGTCTTTAAGTCGTTTAAGTACCTTTTCAGGTGTAGTGTACTCCTCTCGCTCTTTGACCCCAGCTCCTTTTCCTCTTCATTTCTAAAACAAAGCTGATGTTTCACCCAATAGGGCTTCTTTGTTGCTGCAGGAAAAATGAGACAAACATGGAGCGAAACTCGCTGGTGAACATATTTGAGCATTTGAGTTGTCAAAATGGAGTAAAAAGAGCGAAAACTGGACCTACATCTATCTTGTGGACACAACGCACGACTCCAAATGAATGACTGTTGGCTGTGTAAATAAGTAACTGTTCCCTGAAAAGTCGTCCCTAAAAGTGTCCCAAAAAAAAATCATTTATAGTATGTGTAATATTGTTTAAATTATAAAAATGTTCAAGCTAGTTGAGGATCCAATTTATTGGTTCATGTCATTAAATGGTTAACCACAGCTCCTCTTCAACAACGTTGAAAAAAAATGTAGTTCTCTGTGTTCTCAAAGGTCATGCCTTATTGAGAGACCTTGCATGAGTAACCTACTCAGTGAAGCATGACAAAGCATTTAGCGCACAAGCACCTTTTGCATGTTGTAGGCTCAAGGGTAGTCTTTCTGTCTAGCATTGTGTGTGTGTGTGTGTGTGTGTGTGTGTGTGTGTGTGTGTGTGTGTGTGTGTGTGTGTGTGTGTGTGTGTGTGTGTGTGTGTGTGTGTGTGTGTGTGTGTTATACATTGTATTGTCTGTGTGTTTCTCTTCTTATGTTCCTTATCTTGGTTCTCTGTGAACACTGGGTAATGGCCTCACCCCAGGCTGATAACAACACATTGACCCAACACTAATAAATCCTGTCTGGACTTTTTAACAACAAGGACGATGAAAAAAAAATCTACTAGCAAGACCAGAATAGCTGCTTCGCTTCACATAGAAACATCACAAAGATGTTTTCTAAAACAATTACAAGTGAAGAGTTATAGCAGCTTTACAATAAAGAATTAGTAATAGAGAGTATTAGAAATAAAGAAAGTTTTCGCAATAATTACAGCAGGTAAAATTTCTTATGTGCTACTTTCTTGTGGCTTTCATGTAGTCTAATAATCAGGCTGAATTGACATTTATTTTTTAATAAAAGGAACAATCAGACATGTGCACTGTGATTCAGATGTCTGGGACCAGGCTAGGTCATATGTAAAAATGTCTTGTTGGTTTATTACTGCTTGGTGACATAGCTTTTTCCCCATTTAGCCCGTTGTTTTTCTCTTTTTCTCACCAACTTGTGTCTTCATGTTTCGAAAGTAATTGCCATTTTAAGCCATGTCATATAGTTTGCATTGTTTCTGTTCCATCAGGCGGAGAATCGTGCTCTTAAAACTCCCCCAGATGAGGATGATTTCTTTAAACTCAAAGCAGTTCGGCTGCTCATTATGGCCGAACTCTGCTGTTTATCCTGGTGTACATGTAGATAATAGGCATAGCACGATATGGAAATTTCCCATCACAATTATCACGGCCCAAAAAAATTGCAAATTCCCAATATTATCCTATTATTATAACTTTTAAAATGGCACTAAAACATACTGGAATCACTTAAACTTACATTTTGTTAAGAAGAGATAATTATTTGTTTCATTTAACAGATCAGACAAAACAAACAATCCAAAATCTTATTGAAGGTTATCACAGGTCATAAGATCTCCCTGCATAAATAAAAGATGAGTAAAAGAAAAACAACATAGCGGCAGCCTGTTCTTTTTTAGCCTATTTAAAAAAAATCAGGCTCTATTTTTCCCTTCTCTACCATGAAAGCTAGACGGCTTTTTCATGTCGCCCGTGGCGATATTTATGGGAATTCCCTGCTATCAAATTAACGCAAGTGTTACTGTGACCCGCGATAAAATCCGATACCGTCTCTGAGGGCATGCATTCCATACGAAGAGCATAAAAACGTTCCCTTTCTTAAATGTTCTAAGGGCGACAAAAACAAACTTGTGTCCCCCGTCCAAGCAGTTAGTTAACCCTCTCAGCCCAGCGAGGACTGACGCAGTGGGCTTTGGTGACCTCTCTGTCTCCCTCAGTGATCCAGGCCATTCTCCCGGCCCACAGCTCAGCACCCACGTGTTGTCAGCAGCTCCTGTTACGTAAGCCCTCCTGCCAGACAAAAGCTCAGCCATCCCAGATACAAATCACTGACTGCCCCACGTTGGCAGCAGCGCTGGTAATGTTAGCCAGAAGTACACACAGGGGCTTTCTTGTATAGATTTTTTTTTTTTTCTGTTTGTTTTTTGTAAAAATTTAACATTTTGGCTATTAAATAAGAATATATGTATTTTTTATTTTATTTTTGACATCATGGAATATAACTGATTCGGGGGAAAAAAATGCAATTTATGAACTTTAGTCCCTGCAAACCATGTGACAATCTTTGGTAACATTTTACAAAACATACACCCCACGTTTTCCATTAACCTCCTCGTTCGAAGTCTAAACCGTTTTACTGTTCCATTGTTAAGTCTGTCTGTTTTTCTTTATTTCACAAAAAAGTTTCACAATGTTGGAAGTAAACATAACCAAGACACATAGCAACAGCGTTCCTTAATTATGCTTGTCTCATGCGGGCTAATCAGACTTTCTAATATGCTCTCAAATCTGCTCCAATAAATGAAAACATGAATGAATGGCTGTGCATACAGATTGATTAAAACATCTATTTTTGAAAGATTAGTAATTTTATAATATTATTGGGGTTACACCAGAGATCTTGTGGGACAAAAACTGCGAGGATACTCTTGTGTTATTGAAGGAGATGCATGTGACATTACATGAAATGCATCAGAGTGGGTTCACAGGAATGGCTGCTGTTACAGCCCCAGAGTGACAACAGCCGTCCTTTTGTTGGTCTGTGTTGGTACTTTCTGTTCACAACCCCTCACATTTCTCGCCCTTTTTTCACAGTGCCTGGTTTTTATCTGTTCCGGTACATGTAGTCGTTACGCCAAATAGCAGCGTTTCTCAGGATAATCAAAGCGATAAATTACCTTTTTTATGGGACGTTGATAAGTAAACCAACAGTACACAGACACACGTAGCGCCTTAAAGTTCAGCCAGAGGCTTGGTTCTGCTCAAGCCATCAGACCAATAATCAAACAGATTATCATTGGTATTGGGCTGATTTTTCCAGCATCGCTACTGGAGGGCTATTAAAAAACTGAAACTTTCCATGTTGGGCTTTCACTTTGATTCAACATTTCATTTGAATTCATTTAAAAAAACATTCTGGTGTTTTTAGAAGTGTTTTTTCTTCTATATCCGAGATGGAAACAGCACTAAGTCAACTGAAGTATGATACCATAAGTTCTCTTTGAAATAGAAGAAGTTGGTGTGATGCAGCTCCACTGCGTCACACCAACTGCTTTCATTGACCACATTCATGTGAGTCTGGTCTAAATGTGTTGTTGTCAGAGTCTGCACCCAAGTTTCATACTTGTCACCGTTAGACCAAATTTCAAGGAAGACCATTAGATAAAACAGGTCGTATACAGTTTTACTTCTGCAGTCATGCTCTCTGTTCGATCTAACTCTCTGTATGCTCTCCTTCTATTTTTCTTGTTTAAAGTGGGGGCTAAATGTTTTATTTGTTATTAACCTTAAAGGGACAGTTCGTCCCTAAATCAAAGATAAATGTTTTCCCTCTTACCTCTAGTTCTATTTATCTGTCTAAATTGTTTTGTTGAAAGTTGCCCAGTGTTGTTAGCAGTAGAGATGTCTGCCTCCCCCCAAATATAACGGGACTATATGGCACAAAAAAATATAATAGTATTTGAAAAACTCCACAGCATTGTCTCTTTCCAAAATTCATGGCCCTTATAGCATTATGCCATTTATACTCATTTTAAGGCAGATAGGAAAATGATTGTTTCCTTGATAATACCTTTCTAGACGCACCCGGTTGCCCTATTTTCTATTTTCTATAGAGGTTGACGCCCAGAAACGCCCCGAACACAGCAAAACAAGAAAATACAGGCAGAGGGGAGGGACTCAACACACCGCCACATGCTTCTAGTTGGTAATTAGTGATCATTTAGAGGGATTCTTTTTTTCAATGAGTCTCAAAATAGTTTTTCCGGAAAAATCCTTCTCATTTTACCTTTTCATTTGTGAAATCCTGCCTTGGAGGAGTATGAACATCTTTTTCTGAGTCTGATAATAAACTGGACTGAATCGTGGTAGATCTTCTTTTGGTACCTATAGCAACACGCTCACTCCAACACACCCCTGGTGTTTTTTTGATGCAGTGCTATTATCGGTCAGAACACGGTCCAACCCACACCTCTGTGTAAGTCTGAATGGCGTCTAAGTCCCGTGGTGTTAACTCACCGCAGTCTCACATCTCTTAAGTTGTTGCGTATGTGATCAGTAGACCTGAATATCGCAGAATCGACAAGAATGCGAGGAGACCCTGCAGTGGAGTGGAATGCCTGACTTTGCAGAGAAACGCTCTGGAAACACTCCGCCGGGCTGAGAAAAGGCCTTTTGTGTGCTGAAGTCTGTTCCTCCCCTGCGTGCCTTTGTGGCTCTAACTGTAATAATGATGGAGGAACTGAGGGAGGGAGGAAGAGCACGAAGCGAGAGAATGATAGAGAGGTGTAAGAAGAGTAAACTCGTGACTCATCAGGCGCAGTGGAAAGGAGTTCACTGAGTCAGAGATGAGGCAGGAACATTGGGTGGTGGATGAGCCATGGGACGGATGGGAATAGATGACTGTAGGTAGATAGAAAAAAAAAAAAAAAAAAAAGAAAAGTCAGGCAAAACTGGATCAGGCAGTTTATGGACTTCAATGCAGCATAATGGCTGGAGCGTTTTATGATTGTGTGCACAGCGAATTTGTTATTGGAATACCCGGAGAACGTTGTCATTGTTCCTGCGATGACTACGCGTCGCACAATTTATTCTTTACATCTACAAAACTGATTGTAGCGATTGATGAACTGGCTTACAATGTCCAGTAAGAATAGCAGACTGTAGCTAGGATTTGCATCTAGTGTTGCAGCCCTAACATGAAGAAATGAAATGTATTTTTGACCTGCATTGATCAGCAAGATTTATCATATACCAGATGTTTGAAACGTTCTAAAAAAAAAAAATACAAGCAAAGTGCTGTAGAAGGACAACCATTACAGAACAAGGCCTGTAACTGTCCGAATTAAATCGTTCAAAGTGCTGCTGGAAAAAGTGTATGCACGCTCAGAATACCTTTCCTGGTAATTTAAAGGCTTTTATCCTTAACTTGGACCCAAAAGTGCATCTTTTTTATCCGGAGCTACTTTGATGCCTGCCCTTTTTTTTGTTTGGACCGTGCATCGACTGCCCTCCACATCCTTTGTGTCAACTCAACGGCCCAATCATGCTGACTCTCCTTTTCCCTCTCGGCCTTGATAATGTTTCCGTATCGATTTCGGCGCCCAACTGATGCGGGTCCTTTTCAGATCTGCCGTTGAAATCTGAAGAGTAAAATCGTCTGATTGATTTGGAAAGGGGGGGGCTCTTTGAAGGAGTTCTGTTTCCAGATATCACACCGCTCGAACAAATTTGACTTTGAGGTCCATTTCCTTACCTAACCCATTGTACTTTAATTGACATCTAGAATCACTGTTGATTATGACGCTCTGATAAGCAAAAATCCAGATTTTGACAGCACAAAAACAAGCAAATATTGGCATTTGATATCAGTTTGTGATGTGACTAATCTCCGATAGACTTGCAGGGGAAAACACAATTAATCTTGGCTGTTTGCTGAACACTTCCTTTGCTTTCTCTTTCATGTGGTGTTTCTGCGCCGACCTTTAATGACCTTTTTTTTCTCTGGCAGGAAAAAATAAATAAATCTTGTCTGTTTACATATTCAACAGGTCTTATCTGAAGGCGCTAATCATGCACACTGGTCTCAAGTCTAGAGTTTGAAACAGTCATGACTTCTGAATCCGAAACGGCTTATTAAAAAAACAATAACAGGATGAAGACAGAAACCACACAGTGTCGCTGCTCATACGACAAACGTCACATGCCAGTAAATCAGCTACGCTACACGTGTGGTTATTTGTTTTTTTCAAAGGTTTCAATGCAAATATGAGCAAACCGTTTGTGAGACTTTGCGTTCTGCGTCTTTTTGTCTTGACTGTGAAGGTGTCAAGTTCAAAAGCATTTGATCGTTATATCACCCTGCCTCCCATTCAGCTGACTTCAGATGTGTTTCTGCAGGTTTAACCTTATTTTATCTCTGTTCTCTTTCCAGGGGAGGCTGCTAGAGTAGCACCAGGCCGAGAGGACCGCTCCCCCTCACCCCTTCCCCTTGCCGTCCTGCCAGGGTGGCCGTGTTTTGTTTTTGGGTTTTTGTTTAGTTTGGTTTTTTTTCTGCCCGGATACAACCCCCGCAACCTGGTGAATTCATGATCACATGACCGTGGATATGGACGCAGTCCTGTCCGACTTTGTCCGTTCCACTGGAGCTGAACCAGGATTGGCCAGAGACCTGCTAGAGGGTGAGTTGCAGAGTTTTAGAGTCATAGACGGGAAACATTTTTATGAATTTCCTAATCACTGCTATTTTTGTGGGATGATACAGTGGGTCCCAAGTCACTAAGTATATTCATTTATGCAATTATCACATTGTTCTGTGAAAGTGCAACACAGTAAATACTTGTTTTTTTGGTCCAATCTTTCTTTATTAAATAAAATAAAATTAATAAATTAAACTTTTTGTCAAATCAGTTACGTTGATGTTCAATTAAGTAACATTTTCTATCCTTTAATTTATTCTTTGCTGCTCAAATCTCTTATACAATTCAGCTAAGAAAGGGGGGGGTGTGTGTGAAGTTGACAGCTGGTGATCTTCTGAGCGGCAGCCAGATTGACCGCTGTCTCAGTCAGTGCTTCAGGCTTGTTACTGTTAATTAGGCTATCATCCACCAACAGAAGGAAGGTATATCTGGAGTCAACAGGGCTCCTGTTGCCTAGCAGCAACACAAGCTGCAGATAAGTATACGGGTTAAAAAATGTAATGCAATGCAGTGAAAAAAGCAGCGAGACGAGACACGCTCCAAATTCTGATATCTACTCTCGCCAATGGCCTTCACATAAGACAAGACAGTTATTAGCTGAGTTGACTTGAGGTCAATATTTAAACTAATTAAAGACGTGTCCTTTGCTTTGACGTAGAAACTAGATTCAGGTTATCATGTTGGACCTGGTGTCTCAGACAGGTGTGGTTTCTATCCCTCTCTCTCTGTCTGTAGGCAAGAACTGGGATTTCACCGCTGCCCTCAGTGACTTTGAGCAGCTACGACAGGTGCATGCTGGGAACCTGACGTATTCGTTGGCAGAGAACAGGACGTATCCGCCGCTCGAAAAGGAGATGGCCAGGGTGGGGCGGCCTTTACTCCACCGCCAAGATGAGGTGGTGCAAGGTGAGGCCATTAAAGTGCCGGGCTCGCTGTTAAATGAGAACACCACTGGTTTGAAGCGCCCGAAAGCAGTTCCCAGACTTTAACCAGTAATAGCTAATGTATTTTTTTTTTTAAACTTAGAAATCTCCTTTCCTCTACATCCTCTGCCATTGTCCTTTAGCTGCTACAGAAAAGCGCCTGTCGAGGGGCATTTCCCACGCCAGCTCCACCATCGTGTCGCTGGCGCGCTCTCACGTCTCGAGCACTGGAGGGAGCAGCACTGAGCCCCTCCTGGACACGCCCCTCTGCACTTTCCAACTACCAGACCTCACCGTGTACCGGGACGAGTTCCGTGGCTTCATCGAGAGGGATCTGATCGAGCAGTCCATGATGGTGGCCTTGGAGCATGCTGGTGAGAAGAACTGATCACAAAAACCACATCGTAGATAAACAGACATTTGCGTGCTCACTGGTTAGGAAAAAAAGAGCTGCTTTTCTCGCCTTCTCTCTAGATACAGAACTCCTACACTGATAGATTTATAGTGGATTCACATCACTGTAAAGCTTCAACCTTAGCACACAACAGAAGATCCTTTTTATACACACACATGTTGACATGCAACAGTAGTAAAAGCACAGGTGTAAATAATATAGTTAATAATGGCTGAATTCCATTTAGCTGCTTAGGTTTCATGGTCCTGATATCGTGCATCCTGGCTAACCATACAATAGAGCCATCATTAGTGTTATTAGCACCATTAGCACATGTCTGCTTTATGGTCATATCTACCACATTTTTTGAGTGTAGAGGTTTTTCCACATTCATATCGTAATTAAAGCTAGGTCGGGTAATGTATTTTAGATTTTTTTTTTTAATATATATATAATGTAATGTAATGTAACTTGCAGACTTTATCGCTAGATTTTACAATTTTGCATTTTGGAGTTAACACTGGGCTTCTTTTTCGGTTGTATAATTTTTTTTATCTAGTTTACCCAGGTTTTAAATTAATAAGCAGAGAATACCTTCTTTTGTTGGAAACCTATCAAATGACAAATTTCATATTTCATTACAAATATCAAAAGCAAAACTGTATTCTATGTTCTACATCTTATTTTCCAGAAAAGTAGTTTTTAATACAAATACGATCTTCTTCCCAAACTTCTTTTTTTTTTTTTCTTTTCTCTATTTGATAAAAACAACAGCAACTGTTTTGGAATAATGCAGCGCCATATTTGTATAACAAACAGGTGAGCTAAGTTTTTGTTTCCCCACATGCCTGCAGGGCGACTGAACTGGTGGACTAAAGTGGTTTCTAACTGTCAGAATCTGCTGCCTCTGGCAACAAGTGGAGACGGAAATTGCCTGTTACACGCCGCCTCGCTCGGTTAGTATCACAGACCTTTTCAAACAAGACCCCAGTACCGTGCAGGTTCACACTCCATTAGAATTCATTAAGAGAGCTTCACTGTTGGTTTAAGCGCTAATTGCATTTTACAATGTTGCAGTGCACATTCACTTAGTCTCTGTGGCCCACTTAGGAAATTAATAATGTCCTGACTAATGTGCAGCCATTGTTCAAGCCCCTTTTTATGCTCCTGGATAGTAGATGGGAAAGTCATATTCATGTGCTTAACCTCTGCTTTTAAAACAAGATACTCATAGGTTCGAAGGCAAAAGCTGGCTACACGTTCAGCTTTTCATTCGTTGGTTTACAGTTCATTTTTCTGGTCTTTCAATAAGCTAATAATTTGTGTCTTTTTAAACATGTTTTTTTTTGTTTTTTTAAATGCAGGTATGTGGGGTTTTCACGACCGGGACCTGATGCTACGGAAGTCCCTCTACGCGCTGATGGACCACGGGTTGGAGCGAGAGGCACTGAAGCGCAGGTGGAGGTGGCAGCAGACCCAGCAGAACAAAGAGGTCTGTTATAGAGGCTGCACATTACTCTGGGTCCACTTTGTGATGACTGTATGAGGGGGAGTGGTAGTCTAAAAGCTTGGAGGAGCTCGTGGACTTCAGAATGTTGCTTGTTTGACTAATTTGACCAAAAGGGGCACAAATAAATAAGTATAAGCCTCCACATGCTTTTTATACCAGCATGTCTGCCTGCAGCTGCTCACACTTCTGCAAAAGAACATTTGAAATGCCAAAAGCACACAGCTCACTATTGTTCATTAGTTTTCTGTGTTCCATGGAATCCTCGCTCTCTGCTGTTGTTTACTGTTGCTCAAAACACAGTGGCAACGGTAAACAAACACCAGACACAGGCAGGACAACGTTGGGTTGCTGTAAACTCAAATTCTGAGTTATTTCCAGTGGGTGTCTATAATAACTAAAGCCTAGATTTATGGGCAAATACTGGGTAAATTTGGTTTACTACCACAAAGTCAGGCTTTTCATGCCTGGAGTAAATCTGTAGCTGTGCTGCAAATATTGGTAGATCTAGATATTTTTGATTATCAGGCCTGTGAAGATGATAACTGTCAAAATGAGTATGATTTTCCTATAAAACATTCATATAAGAAAAATCCCTCTCAAACATCACTTATGACCCATCAGAAGCGTGTGGTGGTGTTTGTATCTGCAGAGTCCCTGTCCTCTCTCTGTTTATTATTATTTATCTGTGTTCAGAACATTTCTGGGCGTCAACCTCTGCAAAAACGTAGCAACCAGGTGCCATCCAAGAGGAAGCTGGAAAAAACCAAAAGCAGACATAGACGCAGAACAACACAAGTATAGCGAGGCAAAACGGCAAGCGTTCAAAGCTCTGTTTCAAAACAAGAGTGAATTTGTGGTCGGCTTTCATCAGCTGCTGAGCGCCCTCACCTTAACTGCGGTCAGGGGGGCGTGTGCTTCAGGTGTCGTTGAGTCAGGGAGGAGGAGCCATAAGTGACATAAAGTTCGACCTGTACAAAGCTTACAGTGTTCAGTTTTTGTTGACATTGTCAGAAATGACATCATGCAGGAACCTACACCAGGTTAACACGGGGAAAAGGTTTTTAGAAGGGCTTCTGAAAATAGCATTTTTAACGCAAAACCAGAAATTTGAATGTTTGGATTTTAATACATAAAGAACACCACTGGTAAAGCTACAGATTAATATAAAAACCTCATTAAACAAATAACTCGCCCTTCAGTTAAATTAACTCCTTTGTGATTGGGTCAAAAAATAAACAAACAAAATAAAACTGAACATTATAGGTTTTTTATAAAAGTAGACTTTATGGTATAACAGTTGTACTGGATTTCCTTAGATTGTACAGCTGTACCTACGATTATAGTGACCAGTGAGTGTTGGTAGAGGCAATACAACTGCTGTAACAACAAAACATTTAAAAGTTTGCACAACAGGTTTGGCAGGATTTAAATCTTCTCCTGGTAAACAACCTCGCATTTAATTGTCAGCTGATAGTCCCTTTTTGCCTCTTCGTCAGCAGCCTTGACAACATGCCGCTGACCTTATCAAATATAAAGTGGATTTAAGATTGTTTTATCGTTATCATCGCCCTGCTGTTGAACATTATTATCTTAAAGCGACGGTATCTCCACCTTACTATTGGTACTCTTTATCAGAGAGAGACTGTTTGAGTTGTTCATGCACTCCGCTTCACTTCCACACTCTTCAGAGGCTTTTTTTTGTTTGTTTTGTCACAGAATACAATGACTCTTCTCCCAAATCAAGCAAGCGTAGCAGCACACTGAGTATGTTTTCCAAAGTGGTTGCAGACAGCGTGCAGACACCCGCGGATGAGATGCCACACGAATGACTGCCTCATGTTCAACGGCCACCACAGAGGTGTCCTTTTAGCAAATCACTGAAACCAAAATTGCTCTGGTGGAGCTGCACAGAGGCCAGCGGTAGAGGACTGCGGCTGCGCTGGGATGTTTTATTTCCTGAATGTGCCTTGAAGGGGATTAAAAACATTGAGTGTGAGGAATAAAACATAAAACTGTCCATATATGGATATTTGTGAGGGTTTTGTTGTGACCGACAGAGGATTTGAGTTAGATTCTTTCCTCAATTGTCAGCATGTAACCTTGTGGTAAGACGCCATAACGTCAGTGCATGCTTTTGTGACATTTGACACTCCCTCTCTAAATGACAAATGTGTGTGTGTGTGTGTGTGTGTGTGTGTGTGTGTGTCCTTCCTTTCTCCTCAGTCCGGTCTGGTGTACACGGAGGAGGAGTGGCAGAAAGAGTGGAATGAACTGTTGAAGCTTGCCTCCAGTGAGCCCAGAATACACTACAGCACCAACGGCACCAACGGGTGAGGAGGCCCGGCTCGGACAATGCGGGGACTGTTAGCCCCGACGCACACTTTAGTCACACTCATGTTTTTATTCATGAAAACAAAACAACGGCGCTCACAGTCAGAACTGGGCGGCTTGCCCTGGTTTTAGTCAATCTGCTGTTTATTGTAGCAGGCTTAAGTTCAAAAGGGTTAGATATACTGACGACGCTCCGCAATACAAACTCCAACTCTCGGTGTGGTTTCGCCTTCATACGGTTATGAATTTTCTGTTTGTGGCCCAACAAAACGTCTACAATTCGCATTCTTTCGTTATTATTAGTCATAAGGAAACCATTTTCTAATCCCCTCCCCACAGTATAAACAATTGTGTCTCTGTCGTCTTCAGGGCGGAGTCCTCAGACGAACCGGTGTACGAGAGTTTAGAGGAGTTCCACGTCTTTGTCTTGGCCCACGTCCTCAGGAGACCCATAGTGGTGGTGGCCGACACCATGCTGAGGGACTCGGGAGGAGAGGGTAAATAGGCCCAGAAGCCTCACATTGCTAATGCATCACTTTCTTTAATATTTCATAATAATGTTGAGAATTTCATCATAAAACTCCTCCCCCATTGTACCTAGAATTTTTGAATAAAACATTCTTGATTAAGTCGTCAATGGCTGATGACTTGTCACTCATGAGTTGTTCAAAGGAAGTAAGCGCCACCCATCTGGTATCTCAAGCTGGGTAAAACAAACAATATGAACTATTGACAAATACTGTGTGACCTATTGTTGATCGCATACACACATTTTACTGATATCAGAGGTGAGAACATCTAGTTATGGAATGATTGCAACACAAATGAGAATAATATATAAATACACCTCCAACTAGAGAAGTACCGGTTTGATTTATTGAGATTACAGTTTTGGCTCAAATCCTCCCAGTGTGCCGTATCGCCAGGAAACAGTGCTGAGGTCCTCTTTTTTTTTTTTTTTTTTTTTTTCCCGGATGTTTAATGTCCTCGATACTCTTTTCCCCAGCCTTTGCTCCCATCCCGTTCGGAGGCATCTACCTACCGCTGGAGGTGCCAGCTGCCAAGTGCCACCGCTCGCCCCTCGTCCTGGCATACGACCAGGCGCACTTCTCTGCCCTGGTCTCCATGGAGCAGAGGGACAGTTCCAAAGACCAAGGTAATGCTCTGCCTCATTCATCTTTATTAACATGTGAATAATGACTAACTTTTTTTGTTTTGTTTCTTTTTGCAGCCCTCCTAGTAATCTGTTGACATTTTAAAACATCGATATGGATGTACACTTTTGTAGTTTTCATACGTTAATGTGTGTAAGGTTTCGAGCTAGAGTTTTCTGACAGTACATTGTAGTTAGACCCACTTCACAGTTTGGCGCCTTTGCTTGAGGGGTCAGTCTTTTTTTATATATTGACCTTAGTGGTTTATTTAAGAATAGTGACTAATAGCCTGTGGGCTTTTGAGTATATCCAGTGATCTCTCCAGTTCAACACCAAGCAAGCAAACGACCTCCTTTCCAGTGTTAAAGTAGATGATTTTTTTAGTTTTTTTTATGAAAGTTTGACGGATAAAGTCAAAGATTTGTCGTAAAAAAAAATATATACTCCAGATAACTACATTGGTGTAAAGGCTGTTTTCTTATGTTTTCACCTTTTACAGAATAGAATTTTGAAGAAAAACACTGAGTACTAGTGCTCACACTAAAGTTTTTGCACAAATTATAAGTGTATCATCAAAATTCGAGACATGGCCCAGACATCGAACTGTTTACCAGTCTATAAATATCATCCAAAGACAATATCGGTCAGACGCCGCAGACTAAATTCCAAAATAGAAAGTGAAAGAATTGATTGCACTCAGAAGTATTTCCTGTCTGCAGACGATCCTGTGCTGGATTCAAACGTTTGATCTTTTTTCTAAGAATACTTCTTCTCTCCATCTCTACCAGCAGTTGTGATCCCTCTAACCGACTCGGAGCACAAAATGTTGCCTCTGCACTTCGCTGTGGACCCTGGGAAAGACTGGGAGTGGGGCAAGGATGACACAGACAACGTGATGCTGGCAAGGTAGGGTCTCCTTCTAAAAAAAACACCTCGCATATGTATGTACATCCAGCTATTTATATCGGGGTCAAACGTATTACAAATGTCTTTATTAGGATGCAAATGATTCATCTTGTATGCGTTTTATGGACAGCTGTCCCTATAGCACACAGTGTCAGTGTGCAGGGATTGACCCCTGACTCCAGATTAGCGACACTCCAGTGCCAGTGACAATAAGATTAGCTCTAAATACCTTCTATGAATGGACCCGGGGAAGGAGACGCCAAAATAGCAGCTCGGTAAAAATAACCATCCACGTCAGTCGATGACACTGTGGATGTCTTACTCAGATGAGATGGTGGACAGAGATGATATTACACAAGTGGCTGCCTCATATTGTTTGGAAAAAGGTCATTGAGTTAATTCTAGTGCAGAACAAGAATGCACAACCGCAAGATGCTTTTAGTGCATTTGCTATTTACTGCGTAATTCCGAGCCAAATGGCCAGTGACTGTTGAAAAGCAGCATCCAAATCATTCAGTTTTATTACATCAAGTTAGCTGCTATCCCTGGAAGCAGCTAGGTTTATGTAAAACTGAATACACTCTTTTGTAAATGAGTTATTTCTTGTAGTATGTTTCTTCCTCTGCATATTGTTTGGGATGTATTTCCTCTGGTACCGTGGTTTAGAAATCCAGCTCCCTGACTGTTGTCCAATACTCTCTAACAGCTAGAACATGAGAGATAACATCATCAACTTGCAAAACATCAACATTAATCGAATGTTTTCATTAGTAGGACACTGGAGCTCAAAAGTGTTTTTTTTTTTATCTCCTCTCACCGAGCTGTGACTCATTCCTCTCTCTCCTTCTCCTTTTCACCCAGCGTGGCTCTTTCTTTGGAGGCCAAGCTCCAGATGTTACACAGCTACATGACGGTCACCTGGCTGCCCCTGCCCTGTGAGGTAAAGATGAAAGTCCACGCGTCCATCAAGAGGCCATGTTTGCTCCTCTACAGCGGGGAGGTTTTATAAAGCCGCCAGGGTCCACCACAACTTTTTAGCGGATAACCTCGTTTCTACCCAAGCTGCTTTTTGCAATTTGATGAAATTCTGCACAGACATGGATGTTAACTGCACCGTGACTGGTTGGCAGAGGCGTACAACCGCATGGTGGTAATACTAGTTTACTCTTCCATCAGACAAGCTGTCCTTTGGCTGCTACACAGAGCGTATGTTAAAAACAAACCACACTGGGTCATTCAGGTCATAAAGTCCTGCAGCACAAATACTGTGACAAAGCTCTTCTTGTGTGCCACACACTAGCAGCAAGGAGCTTGAAATGACTAGTTTTATAGCAGTTTCATAGTTAAGCTGCAGGGGACTGGCCCCCCAGACAACAGGAAACCCTGTATTGACCTATCATTTTAAAGGGATTGTTCTGATTAGAAGTGCTACCAGAGGATAACTGTGTGGTGGGTATTATAGCGGAGGGACGGAGCGTTCTGTAAGCGCTTCTTGTTTGACATCAGAACCGTGCGTCATCGTGGAGGTCATGACTTTTCCAAATGCAGCATCGTTGATTTTAGAGCTTCCATGACATGTTTGCAGATATGAAAAGGCTTTTGTGTTTTTGCATTGGTCTGCAAAAAACAGCTCTATGAATCACTCTTTTTCGCATTCCTTTTCCCCCACAATACCTAATGGACATCTGCTGTACTGCTAGAGTTTAGCCAGAACGTGACTTTTTTTTCCATTTCTTATGAATATTATAAATATTTCCATTGTGATACGGTCAGAGGATTGGGACCTGATGTCATTTTCCCGACAGCACTTTTTCACTAGCTTGTGTTTCTGCTTTGTTTACTTTTACAGCAAGCACCTCTGGCCCAACCAGAGTCTCCCACAGCGTCAGCAGGAGAGGATGCCCGGACGCCTCCTGACTCAGGAGAGTCGGATAAGGAGTCCGTCAGCAGCAGCTCCAATGGCAACGGAGACACAACAACAGCATCCACGGTCAACGGAGGTGGGTCCTTGGCCAAGAACAGCTCCTCCTCCTCATCTAGTTCCTCCAGCAGTGGGTCGGCCGGGGCGGGGACAGGAACAGTGGGGAAGGACAAAACCAAGAAGGACAAGGACAAGGATAAAGACAAAAAGAGGGCGGACTCTGTGGCCAATAAGCTCGGCAGTTTTGGCAAAAGCCTGGGCAGCAAGCTGAAGAAGAACGTGGGCGGGCTGATGACGGGAAAGAACGCCGGAGCTGGAGGTGCCAAGCAGGACGGTGTGGAGAAGAAGAAGGGCTCGTTTAGGGGGAGGAAGGGCAGCAAGGATAGCTCGCCCTCAGCCCACGCCTCAGAGGATTCTGGGAAAGGCTCCCCCTCCTCAGGTAGCGAGCGCCTCAACGGAACGGGGAGCAGCATGAGCAGCAGCGGCGGGAGCAGCACCGAGAGCGAGAACTACAAGTACAGCGCCGACGTCAAGGTCAGCCTGGGCATCCTGCGAGCCGCCATGCAAGGGGAGAGGAAGTTAATCTTCGCCAGCCTTCTCACCACCAGCAACCGGCAGCCCTTCCAGGAGGAGATGATCCAGCGGTACCTGGCCGACGCAGAGGAGCGCTTTCGTGCCGAGCAGGAACAGCAGCGGCGCGACGCGGAGAGGAAGGGCGTCACCAACGGCATCCAGCCGCCTAAGAAGGAGACGGTAGCCGGAACGGACCTGAGCTACCGGCCTTATGAGGCCAAAGAGGAGCTGACGGAGGACGCGCCGCCTTCCTTCAACCAGCTCAAGCCCTCTCCTCTGAGCCCCTCCATGTACTCTGGAGTCGTGCCCATCCCCCGGCCCTCCTTCATCGACCAGACTCCTGTCGCAACCCCCCTCACCCAGCACCTTCACATGCACGGCTACATGGACACCCGGCGCCAGCTAGCCGGCGGTTCCCCGGCAACCTCCTACCCGGGCCTCCCCTCTTACGCCACCCTTCCCCGGCACTGCCCCGCAACGCAGGCTCCCTCCCATCCCCAGTACAATAACTCACAAGGCCCCGCCTCCCTGAGCCCCTCTCGCCTGGCGCCCTCGTACCCCCCCGAGTTCGACCCCCCAGACTACCCTGGGGCTGAACCTGCGGGAGGGAGTTACACCAACGGCTTCCGGGACATGCGCTCCAACTTAGACTCTCGGAGCGGGCAACCCCCGGTCAGACACTACTCGCTGGGCAGCGCCGGCGGTCTGCAGTCCAGCCGCTGTCGGACACCCAACTGCACCTACTACGGACACCCCGAGACGGGCAACTACTGCTCCTACTGCTACCGGGAAGAGCTGAAGAAGAGGGAGCCAGAACTAGCCATCCATAGGTTCTGAATGAACCTTGCTATGGCTTGAATTTGATTGAGTGGCCTTTTTCAGTTTAAAAAAAACAAAAAACAAAAAAAGAAACGGCTGGAGCATCAGCCTCTGAATGAACAAGAGAAAGGCACAACCAGCTCCCTCCCTTCTTTTTTTTTTTTTTTTTTTTTTTTTAGCCGTGTCACTTCCTGTTGGAATAGACGACCTCAGAAAGTGTCAGAGCGTCGTCATGACTACAGAATAAACAGGGTGGATTCTCGCTGCTGGGGTCACATGTTAGACCATAGAATTAACTTACTGCACTTCTGTTACATTTTGCTGTGGCTCTTATGCAGGCGTCGTGTGTGTGTGTGTGTGTGTGTGTGTGTGTGTGTGTGTGTGTGTGTGTGTGTGTGTGTGTGTGTGTGTGTGTGTGTGTGTGTGTGTGTGTGTGTGTGTGTGTGTGTGTGTGTGTGTGTGTGTGTGTGTGTGTGTGTGTGAGCGAGCTGCAGGCTCTCCTCCTTTATCAGTTTCACGCCTTGCTACTGTCTCCTCCTAGTGGAGAGAATGTATACGGCAAGCGCCATACAAAACACTCATCAACACACATATATACAGCACACGCACACAGAAACACTAAGTCAGACTCACACTACCACAAACACAGAGACGCAAGCACAAACACAAGAGTGTCACCAGTCCATATGTGGTCGGTGACCATGTCTGGATGGTTAATTAAGGGATGTTTGAGCATTGTGAAGTCAGTTCTGGTTCGGTTGATTTCAGTGTTACGCAGATTTTTACACTACTGTTCCTAGATGCTTGCGTCACGCGTACCTCGGGAAACAGCAGAATGAATCCTCGTGGAATTGCTTTTTTTTTCGCTGGTCCATATTTGCACAATGCGAATTTGAAAACTACCGCGCCATGCTAAAGATGAAGCGTTCTGTGGGCTGCTGTGGTGCTACTATTACAGAATGCAAACACATAAATGTCCATGCATCAAATACAACTGCTCTGCACTGTTATCCTTTTTGGCAAAACACTACTTATAAAGCTATAAATTGGATTTATTAAAGAGGTCAACCTGTTGGAAGATTTGAATGCAATTGGTCAGTTTATTAACCAGGCATTGTTGAACAAAGACGACACAGCAACACGTCGACACAGCCCCACGGTGGGATACTGATCCTAGAGCCTGATCCAGAGTATTCCAGACGTTTTGTCTCAATGTTTGTCTTTCTCAGTTGGTTATTCTTCTGTCTGTAACAATAGTTGCCGTTGAGGCATTTATTTATTGTGGCCCAACACAGCCATGCAATACTACACACTACAAAGTCAAAATGTCACATAGCACAACAGTTTTTGGAGACATCCTGCACATATGCGTAACATCCTTTCAAAGTTAAATCATTCAAATGCAACACGTTTTTGGGGGGTAATTTGACAAGTAAATGAACCCATTTGTTACTAAATAAGTGACATAAACTTGGTCAACACAAACGGTCTGCAGTTGTGACAATTGTCTCCAATTTCTGTTTGCACCATGCAAAGGGACGCATGCGTCTTTAGTTGGATGTTGATACACAATAATATTCTCACGGTATTGACAAATTGTGGTAACAGGTTATGATTCTGAAAAACTTTGAAATGACATGCCGTCTGGTGGTTGAGAAATGTGACACGTGTTTCATGCAATCGCACGAAAGGTCAAACGTTGAGGGTTTCCTTCCTCACGAGACATCTTAATGCTCATTGGTTTTCAATATCACTGCAAACTGACATTCTACTAAAGGCCGGTTCTCAATTTCTGACATTCGTCCCGACAAAAATCCAGTTGCGTTCTTCTTCTCTTTTTTGCACAATTTCAAGCACTTTCCTGATGTCCGTAGATACAAAACTTTTTACTGTTTTTGAAGTGGCCTGACTGTTGTCTTTTGTTCATCTCTGCAGACACTGCCACCTATGTTCATGATAGAAATCAGGGGCACGGGCCGGAGGGGGGGTTTTCTCGAAAAGGATTTCGTTACTGTAGAGCTACAGCGTTTTGGTGCCGGCGTCACCGTCTAACTCAGTTTCCTAGTTGCCTTTTTCAGCATTCGTTCTCGTGGCATCGCAGTCCTGTTTGTACGTTGAGTATTCACTGCTTGCCTCATTTCCTGCAGTCTCTACTACTACTACTACTACTACTACTACTACTACTACTACTACTACTGCCCCACAATGTAACAAATTATAATAATTACTAAATCGTGTTGAAGCTATTGCGATTATGCCATTATTCTATTCAGTTAGTTATATCAACGAGTTGATACCGGCTAATGTTAAGTTCGAGTCTTCCTTATTAAAATATTCAGATTTAAGGCTGTTTTAATGTCAAAACGACTACTTAAATACTTAATTATTTCCCCTTTAATAAGCCATGGGGGGGGGTCTTTCTTTTGAAGTAGTGTGACTCATGTTGAGGAATCCGTTCTTTGGCATTAAGTCTAGAAAAGCACAATTTAGTATGCAATTCACTGCCTTGCCCAGTTGAGGGCAGTCTTGTTTTCTTTTTGTTTTTTTAAACTCTGCGTTTGGAGTTTAAACCTCGCGACCTATACTCAAAACTACAAGTAATAATAACCAAAATATTAGGGGCAGCATTTTGGGTAGTGCTGATTCAACACTATGCTACACTGTAATACAGTATTTTCTGTGATGCGAAAGCTGGTTAAGGAAGAAGGGAGTTCATTTTGCTGTGCATTTTAAAGTAACACTAGAGTTTTAATGACAATAAAACACTTAAATCATGCTATTTCCCAAAAAAACAAAACACAAAAAACGTGCATTTGCTGTGTTTACGTGTGTTGACCCGTGTCCGTGCACTAACAGTTTAACTCAGACAAAACCCAGTGTTCTCTTACTGTGGGAAGGTGATGCCTGTTTTTAAAGATGTGTACGTGTGCAAACTCTCTTTCCCTCTCTCCAAAGTAATAATTAGCTGACAAAACCATTTCATTTTTTATTTTTATTTTGCAATGAAACGGATGCCTCATAAAAACATGTAAGACATCAGACTCTACAGGCTACAAACACCTTTTTTGTATTTATGAAGAAGAAATAACAGAAAACGATGAGAGGTTGTATAAATATGTTCCAAGTTATTTTTGTAAGCCCAAAGTTTTACAGTGTTTTTAAAAAGGGTAAGAATGTATGTTGTTGGAGACTGAAACGCGTATGGCCGATGAGCTTGTCAGAGCCTGGATTTGGTGTTTACCAGAAAGTGACATTTTTGCCGCCGAAAGCGACTCCCAGACACACGAGCCTCTTGATACTCGAGGCTCTCTCATTGCAAACTAATTTCCTCAAAGCTGACCTAACGAGACACCATTTGAGAATATATATATATTTATAGTGAGATTTTTTAATAGGTTTCCTTGTGGAATGTTTAGTTGCGACATTTTAGGATGTTCTTTCTCACATGGCTAATTGTCTAGCAGTCTGGCTTTTTATTTGTTTGTTGCTCTTTTTTTGGGGGGATTTGTACATTTTTTTTGTTTACTTTTTTTTTTTTTTCTACAGCCACCGATCCGTGCTATGCTAAAACATGACAGCAGCGTTCTTGTTGACCCAGCTCGTTTTTCTCCAAACCAGAAGAGAAATGGCTCAGAATTAGTTTTGCGACATAACTGACCCGATATATTTTTATATATATTGTACAACACTGTATTTTCTGTGTGAGCAGAACATTCATCATCGGTGACGTTAACATGGAATACTTCGAGTTGCATGGGACTGGAACTGTTGCATGTACATGGCGATCCATTTTACCAAATTTGTGCATTATTTTCACTTGATTTCAGTTGTCCTGGTATTTTTGATCTGTTTTTATTTTCTATCGTTTTAATGTTTTTTTTTTGTTGTTTTTCTTTTTGAGAGGAGAGCCCTAAGGCTGTGTGACAGTGCAATCTGGATAGAAAGAACATCAGATTTTATGTTAGGTTATTATTATTATTATAATTATTAATTTTTTTTGCACCGTTTGAATAAATTCTCATTGTATTTCAAGAATGCTACGCTTCCTCTCTTTTCTGTGTTTGACATGAAAAATAACTTTTGTAATCTACACATTGCTGGATCATAAATGTTCACTGATATTAGATTAATTCCATAAAAAAATAATGATGGACAATACATAATGACATAAAGATGATTTTACACATTTTAAATTTTGTCCATACATAAAGTTGCAGCACTAGGCTGGAACATCTTGGAATTAGAATTTTTAATTTTTGCTGCATTTACTTTCCTACTTGACAGTAAACTGAATTTTTGGGGGGTTGGACTGTTTTTCAGACAAAACAACCGATTGGAAGACGTCACTTTTTTGTACATTTTATATACCAGGTGAAAATAACTGACAGATTATTCAAAAATTAAAATAATTGTTGGTTGCATCCCTACTTGGAATGGGCCAAATTCTACATTTGCTTTATGTCTGAAGCAAATTCTAAAAGACTGTCCTCTAACTGCACAGTGCCCTATAAGCAAGGCACTGAATGCCTGATAGCTCCAAAGCAACGGTTTACTCTCACCTCTTTGTGTCGAGAAAATAATTTCCTCATCTGTCAAACAGGTATCGAGTTATCATCATCGTCATTAAAGCGGAGCTGCAGAGAAACACTAAAATGGAATAGAAACAAACTAAATAGATAAATACGGAGCTCAGACATATATTTAAATGTGAATACCTAATTGTTATCTGTGACATTCTGTATTACCCTAACCTTGTTGCATTATACATTGTTGAATAACTCCAGCTCAGATGATGCAAGGTCCTGTGTCTGGGACTGTTTTATGTATCAGAGAAATCGGAGACCCTTATGTAATATTGAACAGTTTCCCATGTGGTAAAAAATCCAGACCTCTCTCTATTATAGTTCACAAGGACTCTGTCTCTCCACCTGTTCAGCAGCAGCACACACCGTCGCTCAGGATTACTCAAACTTTCCCCCGTTCTCTCTCCGGACAGGAATTTTCTTCTGAATCGGCCTCCTGTATTTGTCTGGAAGAAAGTTACAAGTGGTTTCTTTCCGCTCGTTTGGATGAGAGAGGGGAGGAGCCAGTCCCCACGCAGAGCTGCTAAAGGATCAGGAAAAAAGGTACTGCTGACCAAAAAAGAGCCTGTAGATGGTCAATTATCTTCTTCATTTTACAAGCTTGAATCACCAGAAAGTTGACAGTTTTATGGATACAAGTTGGCTGAATACAAAGCTATCAAACCTGACTCTTTCATTTGTCCATAAAAAAAGTTGTTTCCTTGAATACCATTTGAGAAAAAAAAAGACAAATTAATACAAGATCTACTTAACAAAGATGTTTCTCATGTGTTTAAACAAAGTACACTGATATATGGAAAGCAATATCAAAACAAAGGACAAGACAAGCTTGGACAGTTTGAGTTCAGGATTCTGACTTAAAACACATTATACAGATTAATAGGACTTTTCAGAGTTGTGTTAGTCCAATGGTGCAAAGGAACTATTTACTCGAGTAAAAAACAGTATTGAGGTACTACTTCACAATATTTCAGAGAGATACATTGGACATCTATACTGACTGTGCATATTAAGATGATGCATATTGTTTAAGATTAAACTACCCAAGTTTGCATTAGGCAGATAACATTACAAAGGCACTGTATAAAAAGGGTCAGAGCAGACTGTATCTGCTGAGGAGACTGAGGTCTTTTGGAGTGCAGGGAGCACTCCTGAAGACCTTCTTTGACTCTGTGGTGGCATCAGCCATTTTTTATGCAGTGGTCTGCTGGAGCAGCAGCATCTCGACAGCTGACAAGAAGAGACTAAATAAGCTTGTCAGGAAGGCCAGCAGTGTGCTGGGGTGTCCACTGGATACGGTGGAGGTGGTGGGAGACAGGAGGATGATGGCCAAGCTGTCATCCCTGATGAACAACACCTCCCACCCCATGCAGGACACTCTGGCAGCTCTGTGCAGCTCCTTCAGCCACCGGCTGCTTCACCCCCGGTGTGTGAAGGAGAGGTACCGCAGGTCCTTCCTTCCTGCTGCTGTCAGGCTGCACAACCAGCTCTGCTCCCAGCAGACCACATGACACATGACAATAAAAACCTGTGCAATACATTACACTGTGCAATTATAGTTATAATAGTTTTTTTTTTCTGTCTATAAATATAATATTTCAGTTATTGTTGATTTCTACTGTTTTTTATTGCCTATTTATCATACTTTTTTAAAAATTTTTTTTTTATTTTTTTATCTTGTTTTTCTTTTACTATGTATCTTGTGTGCACTTCACCCTATGCTGCTGTAATCCTGCAAATGTCCCCGCTGCGGGACTAATAAAGGATTATCTTATCTTATCTTATCTTACCTTTTACCTGGAGCAGCTACAACAGGAAAAAATGCTACTTACCACATGAATGCAATATTATTAATAATCCAGTAATATATGATAGATACGCCTTTATTGAGTGGGTAAATTCAGGTGTTGCAGCAGCACAAGTATAGGTGAAAAAATAAAATAAATAAAAAATGAAACAAAATTGGAAATTAAACTGTTCAAGACCAATTTAACTTAACATTACAAAGCAAGCAGTCTTCATACAGTATCCACGACCAGTGTATATCAACAGCATGATGAGTGTTTTTTTAATTTTTTATTAGAGGTGTATGTTACTGATATTGCTTTTGTATTTTTACTTGTTTTTAATGCAGGACTTATACTAGTATGAGTATTTAACTGGTATTTATACATAGTAGTACCTCTTCCCCCACTGTGTACAATGTTATTGTTTAGTGGTGGTGAGTTCAAGGGGGTTTAGAAAAATCGGGGAAAACTGAACACTTTGCTCCTCCCGTCACTGTCGGTTAATCAATCTTAAAAACTTATTATGTGCTTTTTTTTTTGTATCTCCAATCCAGATGGTGTATAAATATTCTTTTCATTTCCCACATACACTGGCCCTTTAAGAAGCTCCACCGCTGCACTTAGCTTTTCTATTTTTTTTTTTTTTTTTTTTCCACCACCACCACCACCACCAGTGTGTTTTCACTATGGCGAGCGGATAAACAAACAACACAGAGCCCGATGGCTGGGAAAACAGCGGTACAGTGAACGCATCTCCTCGCTGGTGACTGGAGCGCACACGCGTTCCTCACAGCCCGGTGACGGTGGGGGGTTTTCGGCTGGGTGTGCTCTCGGGACACGGAGGCTGTCGGTGCAATCAGCCACAATAGTTTGCTTGTCTCGGCTGCAGCAGCCGGTGGACTCCGGACTCTTTTCTTGTCTTTCTGACGGCTAAAAATGAAAAGAGGGGAAAACTAACACTGCAGCCATAATCTTATTATATCACAGATTTATTCTTTTTTTTTTTTTTTTTTTTTTTTTTTGCTTGTTTTTTATTTTTTTTAAATAGAGTTGAATTATAATACAAAAATGTTGACAGGCTCTAAAACCACGTTCAAAGTGAGACAAATGCTCCCAGACATCAAGGTAAGGTTGCATATGCCAATGTCTAAGCTTTAAACTGTATATGTTTTGCATGTGTTTAATAATAGTAATTTAACCATTATATCTTTTTATATATATATATATTTTATATATATATATATATATATATATATATATATATATATATATATATATATTTATATATATATATATATATATATATATATATATATATATATATATATATATATATATATATATATATATATATATTTATATTATATATATATATATATATTATATATATATATTTATATATATTTATATATATATATATATATTTATATATATATATATATGTATCTGGGACTTTGGTGTAGGTTATTTACAGTAATATTCAGGTGAATTATGATTTGAGGTTTGATTTCTGGCTGTGTGTTTATCCCACAACAGTCAATAATGCTTCAGTGGTACACGTCCAACAGTTCACATGTGATTTAACACCACAGAGGCAATGTCATGATGCAGGAAACACACCATCCCTCAGTCCCCATGCAGAGCTGTAAATCTACATTCAGATAGTTTTGCAGCTTTTCCTGATTAGAAACCTGCCTCCCTTCTGCAGAGATCCCTCTGTCAGCCTATTTGGGCTGCAAAAAAAGGTCTGCTTTCCCCCCCTCTGTCTGAACAACAGGGAGATGCATAATTGCAGTAAGGGTACAATAATGTCGCTGTCTTTGGCTGCTTGCCTTGTTAAAGACAAAAGTAGTGGTGGCTAATCTTAATCACTTCTTGTGGCAGGGGGTTTCCCCTAATATGGGATTAAGACGTTATGCAGACGATCATCTCCTGTGCAGTGAACAGTTGTAGCCTACATGGAGCTGTAATGAAAAGCTTTGGAATGCACTAGGAAAAATCTTTGCATTGCAAGTGATCAGCAAGATACTGTCCCAGTTTTGGAGCACCTGAGAGGATAGAGGTAAGAGGGACTTATTAGTTTGAGAAGACGGCACAAAGCAACGTGTACGCACAGATTGAATGAGCTCATTCCTCTGGGAACGCTCCCTTGGCACCGGCTTTGTGTTGCCTGGCTTTTTTGTCTCTCCCTGGTTATTTCCAGCAGCCGCAGGGGGAAACGTTAACAGATGCCTCTTTACTCTGCCTTCGGGCGAGGCTTTGCATGTGGAGTGGGGGGGTGATGTGCCCTACACAACATCTGGCCGTCGCCATGGAGACAGCAGTCGGGAGCTAGAGGCGTTTTTCTGAATTTGATTACCTCCGACAGAGACGAGCAGAAATCATCACAGTCCCCCCGCCCACCACCACCACCACCACCACCACCAAAGGAATCCCATGTGTCCAAGTATGAGAATGTGGCCGAGCCTAAGATATGGTAATGTGGGGTAGAGTAGGCTGTGTGGATTGTATGCACAGGCCACCCACACACTCCTGTGGGTTTCACTTCCATGAGCGTGTGTTAAGACTGCTTTAGAAAAAACTGAATCCAATCCTGGGATGAATTTGGGCCAGATGGCTTTGCAGTTTGCATGTACTGAAGAACCTCCTCTTCTCTAATAACCAACTCATTTTGGATGGCATCATTTATGAACGGGCTCTAACTAAATCATTACTTTCTTGATTAATCAATGAAGTATCTGTTCAACAAATAGGGAAACATGTCCATCACAATGTCCTAAGGCCATAGACATCTTCAGATTGCTTGGTTTGTGCGACCAATGGTCCAAAACCCAAATCAATCTTATTTACAATCACATAAGACAAATGAAAGCAGCAGATCCTCTCAATTTAGAAGCTTGAAGTAGGAAACATTTGGCCATTTTGGCTCAAAATATGAACAGATAAGAAAACAACAGCAGTACATGCTACATGAGGATGCTGAGGCCCACATAGCAGGTTTATTCAGGCTTACTTTGGCTGCGCCTATCCCCTTGAGTTCTCTCTATCTGCATCTCCCAGCCAGCTTTGAAGCAGTCAGCATGAAAGGCACACAGCACAAAGCTCCACAGAAGCAAAAATATGCCAGAGGAGGGATCATCTGAGCTCTATTCAGAGCGGCTGAAGATCCAAGGCCGATACGAGTGGGCCCGAAAGCAGTAAAGTTACCCACACCCGCTCCCACAGGAACCAGCCGTCACATTGGCTGCAAGCCCCTGAGCTGCCGAGGCTTCCACTGCTTAAACAGAGCACGACAAAGGGCTCGTCTTAGTGGCCGAGCAGATTTATGGTCCTGTTAGAGGGTGTATCGATCTGACATTGGGTGATAATTAACCAGATGCACTATTCACTTGCCAAAGGGCTGAGGGGCTAAGCCCTTTGTCTGCTTCGAGTGTATGTAATGGCTCTGATAATGTCACACGTGGGACCCGAGCCGCCAGAGTAGAGGTGACTGTCGAAAAAAACCATTTCATAAAAGCCGAGAAACGGTGATGAGCCACTGAGGATCAACTATGCAGCATTAGATTTTCACTTTAAGCCATTTGGCTGACACTGACATTGGCAACGATGGACTGTTAGTGAGAATGTAAGAGGTTTAGAGATGCAAGTGTGCTCCAGAGACCAAGAGGAGGAAACCATGCTGCAGTTTATGGCTGTCAGACATGTGATCTTTAAGTCACTCACAGAAGTATCTGTCTGTCTGGCCTCTAGGCAAACCCTCCAGTCCTTTTAAAAAAGAAGAATCCAAGAAACTGATCGCTGCACTGACAGGCGCTGTAGTGATGGATGGAATAATCAAGTGTGAGTTGTGAATGCAGGCTGAAGGAAACAGGGCAGTAAGCTGCACTGATTACTTTTTAATTTGATGGGGGTTTTTTTATACCATGATGATGATGAAGTCAGTCCATCACTATTTAATGGAATGGCATATGATTTGATACAGCTATCCATGGTCCCCACTCCCAGAGGATGAACCCTACTGACTTTAGTGCTCCCCTGACTTTTCATCTAACGCCACTATGAGGTTGTCATGTGTGGTTTTGATTGAAATGTCTCAACAGCAATTGGATAGACTGTCTGGAATCTGGTCATGAGGATTTCCAGATCCATAATCCCGATCCGAGGCCTTACATTTTGGGTATCTCCTAAACAGAGTCACGATCTGATATGTGTATTTACCCAAATGTTGATTTAAATATGTATCTGACACATTGATACACCATGTGTAGCCTTCCAAATTTGGCTGTTCTTTGTGTTCATCGTATTTAGAAAACATGCTCAACATGGTCAACATTATCCTGCTCGACATCAGTATGTTAGCATTGTCATTGTGAGCATGATAGCATGCTGATATCTGTTAGCACATAGGCCAACGTAGCAATGTTCCTTAGAACAGCGTCACAGAGGTTGTAGACTCTTAGTCTGGTCAAACTACTGTCCTCCTTTAGAAATAGAATGCTGTTGTGTTTGGTTTCATATGACCTTTGAACCTTCCTGTACACACCTTTACGATTATCAACTGCGCAAACATCTGTTTAACTGACCAATTCAGCATTAAAAGGAGGGGATAATGAAGTTTTGGACTATGTTATGAGACGGTAATTTGCAAAATCATTCATCAGGGATACCACTGGAAGGGCCAGTAATTATCTGTTTGTTGTGCGTCTAGAAGTCTAGACGGATGTTGTTACAATTAAGAATGGATACGAATGCAACCACAGCTGTAAATATTCCCTTGTTTCCAGGCTTTCATGGAAGATTTCTGAATAAAACGTTACAACAAGGAGAGCTGTGCTAATTGAGATCGGCTTTTGCAGAGAAATGGGTTAAAAGCTGGATATTCACTATAGTGCAAAGCAGTAATTCTCCCATTAAATATTAACCGTATGAATTCCCAATTCATGAAACATTGATTTATATTTCAGCCTATATGCCGGACTCTGTTTCTGTCTTTTCTGTCTTTTTTGTCATATTGAAGCCAAAATGGAGTTTTTGCTGGAATGCAGTTGTTTTTTTATACGCTATCTGTAGATGTTATTTCCACTGAGGACATTGCTCCACTGCTCAATATATTCAGGGCAGTAGTTTTTTCCTTATTGCTTTGCTTTCAGTGCATAAATACATTTTATATCAGGTCCCCTGTTTCTATTAAACACAGGATATTATTGCAGGTCTGCTTCTAGACAAGGAATTATCTCCTGTTATTCTGAATGGAATAAGAGGAAACGCTTCAAAGAGAGCCACTTTTAGCAAAAACTACATCATGTTCTCATTTTCCTTTCAAGCCAGTTCACAATGCCATACGACTGAAAAGCACAAAACAAATGACTGGGGTTGTTATTCTTTTCAGTAAAGTGAGCTTTGGCTAAAAAGCTAATGTGTATTTTACAAGCCCAAAGCGACACATACCACAGTAGGAGAAGCATTCAAAAGGCTTTTTCATCTTAACAACGGATGTCCACAGTGTGTTTTTGAGAAGGTACTACAAAAAAGTATCCATAATTCAGTGTTTGAGAAAACCATATTCTGTAGACCAGTGTTTTCTAAACGTTTTTTTTCTGGGGAGGGCCCAATTTTTAGAAATGACAAACCATCACAACCAAATTCAAAATATGCCTTATCAATAAATTGTGGGCAGAGCGGATTTGTTCATAAATGGACATTTCTTACCATTTTTACCTCCATTTCCACATCACATTATATTATCTTGAATAGTTAAACCAGCCATTTTGAAGAGATATACAGTTCATAAATCTAAATAAATGTTTATGCATGCGTTATTGAAAACATATACACATGTTAAGTATTCAATAACTGAGACCAAATACATACATTTAGGCAGATTTAACAGGCTTTCGTTTTTTCTTCTTACCAGTAAAACAAAAACAGAATGTACACTTGCCCTTCATATTAGATTTACTTATGTTATAAGTAGGCTACAATTATCAGAATAAATACAAACATTCAGGGTCCCTAATGTGGCTTAAAAGTGTACTGCAGATATAAAAGACAGTGGAAGAAATTCTGCAAAATGATTTGGCAACCCTAATGAAATCTCCTGTGACCCACCTGTGGGTTCTGTGGGAAAGATGGCTTTAGACTGTTTGAATACAGCTCAGCTTGCTGGTAGAGATTTTTCGCAATATATCACCTCTCACTTAAACAAGTCTTGTAATCTCATTGCATTAATTTCACTTTCCCACTTAAACAAGATTGTAAGAATGACACACGACTGGAATTGTAGAGATTAGGATCATATTCTTCCAGTGTTGCTCCATAATTCCCTTTTTTTTCTCTTCCCTCTTGAGTTGGGCCTGTTGTAAAAGGAAAGAGAAGTATGTTCCAGACCCAGGAACAAGCTCACTTCAGTGCATTGCAGAAGTCTAGCCACAGTAGCGAGAGGGAAGCCATGAGCAATGGAAACTGCATTAAGCCTTGGCCACTGTCCCCGAGGATGAAGGGAGGGAGCAGAGGAGGGCAAAAGTGGGGCAGAGAGGCAGCATGGGGGAGAGAAGGAGAGAGAGAGGGAGAGAGAGAGAGGCAATGAAAGTGATAGAGTGGGGACGCTGAAGCCACACGATTAAAGCAAAAGTGAAATGTCAGCCTAAACACGGCCCTGGAAATGTGGTTTTTGAGAGATACGTGACTCAGAGACGAAGGCAGCCTCGCTCTAGCGCTACAGCAGAATGATGCTGAGACATTATTTATTTCCCGCTCTCCTTATCTTTGCAAGTGAAGAAGAATGCCTTTATTTCACAGAGAAATGCATTTGCTGTTCTGTCACACAAATCAATACATTTTTTGCTAGACTCATATCACGCGTATCACATTATGTACATAGCCCAGTCTGCAGTGCAATGCCAGCAGTACTTCACCTTGTGTACTGCGGTGTTATCTAGCGAGTTTGCTTGCCTCACAAAACCCCGAGGCCCAAGTCTGCCAGACTTGACAACCTTCAGAGGACAGATACAAAGACACTACACTTAAAGGAATAACAAAACAAGTCTGAATAGCCTCTGATGTTCTAAAAAAAAGGGGGTAAGGAATTCAGCCGTGGGTTTGCTGTGGGTGTTGATGGAGAGACTGAGGGGGAAGCATAAAACATTTTAAGGCCAGATGAAAAAAAAAAAAAATGAACAATGCAAGCAGAAACTAAGTCTTGTAAAATTTGAGTGTCCTGCTGTATAATCAAAAATGGCTTGTTTTTCTCCAGCGGTTTTTCACTAACGGAGCTTTTGGGCTTTTTGTTTTGGTCAGCGAAACGGTTAGAACTATGTTTTAAATCTGTCAGGGTGAACCCCAAGCTAGTGGATAACACTTGTAGTTTTATTCCAGATGTTTAAGTTGGCAGTGTAGAACTATTTAATAGCACAACACAAAGCCAACATGCCCATATGATGGATTACGTGAGTTAATTAAAACTGTTTGTTTCTACTGCAATCAATCATGACTCTTTTAGAACTTGTTTAATTAATAAGCAAATTAGTATGTTTTTTTTTTCTTCTACTGTACTTTTTTATTTTAGAAAAGAAATATTGTAAATATATGGTTTGTTAACAGTTTAGAGTATATGTATTAAAATATAATAATAATATCACAACACCACCCGTAGCAAACTGCAGAATCTATGCATTTTTGTAAAAGAAACAGCCAGATGCTCTCACGTACAAAGAAAGACAACCAGCTATGAATAACTGTGATTTACTGGCTTTTCCAAAGAGCAAAGGTGCTCTTTGTTAAAAAACATTTTATGTGGGGGCCCACAAGCTTGGAGTCTCAGGTTTTCATGAGCAGGCTGCTAACACAGAATTCTCCACACTGCAAACCTGTTAGCGTAACATTAGTGACTGAGTAGATTCATTGTTATTGTTCACGCATCCTTGCTGAGTCGCAGAAACACCGGCGCTTTAGGGATAGAGCTGTAAACGAAACTATGATTAATGGTTTCACTGCGGGAGAAGCTCAGAAATAGCTGAGGCTCTACAATGTATAGTTTTCTTGGATGTAAACTCACGGCCCTAACTCTATTTCTGTACCAGTTTGTTCCCCACCTGTATAATCACGGTGTCCTCTCCCATGGCAGGCCTTGGCGTATTATGGGATTTGAAGCCGATAAATGTAAAGTGCCTTCACAAAGGGGGGTTCGCAGCGAAGTTAATTGGAAGCATATGTGCTAGTCAGCTCAAAGTCTGATTATTAAAAAAAAAAACCTCTGTGACTGCGGGGTTGGATTCTTGCTTGTAGAAAACGACTCAAGCACGTGAGGCTTGGTGACTATTATAGAAAAGCAGGAACAAACTTCCAAAATGGAAACTGAGAATCATGGAGCATTGTGTGGCTGGCTTTGTTTCTTTGTCTGAAATGAAAATAGGTCCATTGAGAGCAGCCAGACTTTGATGAGAGAAGCAGCCAGAGTCACAAGTTAAATCTAATCGACAACACCGAAGATGACATATGGTGCTCTCCATGTGGTTTACTGTGTTCTGTTTATTTCTTGACTACACAATTAAAAGAGTCTGAGGGCAGTGAGATGAGAAGATCGGTACCACTCTCATGTCCGTCTGTTATATTTATAGCTACAGCTAGCAGACAGTTTTTGCGTGACGAATGATCCTCTCAACTTACCCACGACAAGAAAGCACATATCCTGTTAGAAACTTCCCATGTTTATTCGAGCAGCTTGCACTCTGCATCATTGTACTTTTATCTAAATTTCATTGTCGTTGTTTTTTGTGTTTTTGTGTTGATGTATATACTTTTGCATTTTTACATTTCATGTTGTACATACTAGTTTAATGTTTATCCTTGTTTTTTGGATTTGTTTATTTGTCTATTTGTTTGTATTAGTGAGCGGAAGAAACCGGAGTCAAATTCCTTGTATGCTTATGCATCCATGGCCATTAAAGCTGATTCAGATTCTGATTCTGATTCTGAAATAAGCAAGTTCCCAAGATGTCGAACTATTCCTTTTAAGCACAGAGCGTCTCTTGTCGACAGTGATGCGTATAATACAGGCATTCGCTTCGGAAACAAACGGGATGAAACCTTGTTAATGTCTGCTGTTTTCTCTTACAGGAGAGGATGCTGAGTCAGAGTGGCGGGAACGCAAGGAGTCGAGATGTGTTGGGCTTACGCTGCCTACCAGGTAGGATCGTGCTTTTAAATGTACTACTTTTCAACTTTTGAGACTTGTCTTGCGTCCATTAAATGAATGAAAGAATGACTCATTCAAGAAACTTTACCAATAAAGAGTTTCCAAATAAACATTGCAGCCAGTCAGACACAAGAAATGTATAAACGTACTAAATAATGGGACACCTCACAGCACAAACTTCAATATACAACTGCCATGCTGCTCTGGGATCAGATGAAATATCACTGCCGGTGCTGCATTCATTGTTCTCTGTTGTTTGAAATCTCCGTATTGCACTTGTAGCCACACCTGGACCGGGAATGTCACAGCAGGTGCTTTCCCCTTTTGAGATGGGCAAACATCTGCTGATGAAAAAGCTAATCTGAACATACAAAAGTGTGTGTGTGTGTGGATCAAATAGTATTTTAGCTTTATTTCAGAATGAAAAGTGCTCTAATGTTAACAGAATTAAATTATTATCAGCAGCAAAAGTTGAGGCGTTGCAGTCCGCCCCTTGAATGCAGACTGTCCAATCCTAGCCTAGCAAAGGGTCAATGATCCTGATCACCCTGAAATCACTCTACTTTCCCCCCCAACTATAACCACCCTCTGCTGTAGTGAGAGCTGGTCCAGATAGTTTAGCTGGAAGTCGACCCTCTTAACCCAAGTGATAATCCGTTAGTTGGTGCAGAGCCACAGAAAGTCTTTGCTGCTGCAGTCTAAGTTATTTCCCCAGCCCTGCCCTGCTCATATTCCTGTCAGCAACACCCTGCTGGAGCTTCTTATAAGAATGGCAGCAGACCAGTCGGGCCTGGATCTGAGACGGGCTAATCTTTAACACTGCATATCAGCAGTTACTCACAGCGCTCTTCACCAGAGCAGATGTAAATGAGTGTGTGAGTTTATGAGGTGGGGTGATGCTTGCTCAGCGTTTTAGTCTCAGACTGTCCCCTTATGACTGATATCTCTTAAGTCACATTTGTTTTTGTTTTTTTCAAGTTCAGTTTAATTTTTTGTTCACGGACACTTAAAATACAAGCCCATTCATACTTTGTATTTATTTTTCCCTTTTTTTTTTTCCACACACGCTTCCTTCCATATTTAATTCACTTAGTCAGTATAATTTGTTTTCCAGCAGTGTGTTTTCATCAAATACTTTCCAAACCCCGCTGGCCCAACACACACACACACACACACACACACACACACACACACACACACACACACACACACACACACACACACACACACACACACACACACACACACACACACACACACACACACACACACAGAGATCCTATTCTTAGCTTTTAACATTTCACTGTGAAAATGTTGACCTTCTTTACCTCACATTTTCCCCCCCTGTTGGCTTTCAACTTCATCTCCATCTCCAACACCGTCCTACTGTTCCCTTTCTGCTCTCTCTCTTCTCTTTCTCTCCTTCTCCACCTCCATTCCAGGCAGATTAGAAACACAGCTGTCCATGAGAACCTGCCTTGCATTAAGAGAAGAGAAGAGGGAAAAATGTGTATTGGCAGCATTGTTGTGTCTGTTCTTTTTTCTCTTTTTCCATTGAGGCCAAGGAGCTAAAATAGCTTTCTAATAGTCTGCAGTAAAGGTAACATTTCATCTTATTTTTTTGACCTTTTTTCTAAACCGGTTCAGATTTCGGGCGGGGAAATCTATCCCTTGGCTCTGTGCACGTTCTGCGGAGTAAGTGTTGAGACAATTTGTGAGAACAAGTTCACTTTCAGACACAAAGGAGTCGCGAGTCAGTGTTACCCCACCGAGTGAGAGGGCTCACATTGCACCTGTGGACTCTCTCTCTTTCTTTCTCCCTTTCTCTCTCATGCACGTACTCTGCAGAAGGATGGATCAACTGTCCACGCTGCGTTTTGTTTTTTTTGTGTGTGTTTTCATATCAATAACAACACAGTGGTGCTATTGCTGCATGGGAGGGGGGATTTAGGGAGGGCTTTGAAAAAAGAGCTGAAGCTTGATCCACTGACAAGTTAAGAACAACCATAGGAATCTCAAAATCAGAAATACGTTTGCAGAAGTCGTCCCGTTCTCCCAGTAGTTGACGGGGCGGTGCTCGGTGTTCTACGGGTGTTCTCATGTGACACCGGGACACAGGACCGCAGAAACCGAGCCGGCCTGCGGGAGGGCAAACGGGTCAGGACAGCTCCGGCTGCCATAGGTGGATCATGTACCTTTTCAATGCTGCGAGTGGGGGGAGGGGGTTGTACTGTCCATTCACACACAATGCCAAGAGTCCAGGACCCCCTTCAGAGCAACTTCACGATCCCCTTTCTCCACAGTCTTATGTTACTGTGGGATTAAAAGGCTGTCAATCAGCGTTAGGCCTCGTTGATTGATGGACAAGAGACCAGAGCATGGATATTTGTATACTTGGGCTTCGATTTCTTGCTAACGAAAAAAGGATTAAATTATCTAATAATAAATATGTCTGGAGACAATTTTCATACATGTATCTGGTTTGTCATTTCTAGAGATCACAGTGTAACCTGCATACTACAGAGCTACTTCACAGACACAGACATGTTTTCCTTCTGTTGTATTACATGAGAGGCTGACCTAACTTCTCGTCACCATTTTGAAACTGTTGTCAACATTGGTGGATGTTGCGTCACATGAATGTTTGTGGTTTGGGGTTCTCTGTGCTATAGTTTGTCAAAGGTGCAGTCTTCTGGACATTTTGTGCTCGGTTAAATTATAGTCTGAACTCCAGGCCAGACTTTTCTCTCTCTTCTTTTCCGCTCTGCATGCATCATAGCTGAAAATGAGGAACAAATGTGGATGAAAACAAAATAAAACTGAGACTGAGAGCGTGTGGTTGAAATCTCTCTCGGCTGTATTTTCTCAGGCCGATTCTTCAGGTCGCTCTCTCCTCATCAGTGACCACAACATCAACAGAAGCAGCTGGAACATTTACAGGGGGAAAACTCAAATTTAAACTTCCTTTAAATATCCTTTATTTTTTCCTAACGGCATGTAAGGAATGCAAACACTTTTAAAATACTTTATTTAACACATTCCTGAAGATGTCTAGTCTTGGACTGTGTTCCAAATGGGGAACTGCATACATACTGCTTTACTTCATCTGCATACTGCCTACTAAATTAATGATTAAGTATGCCAGGCAGCAGACTGTTCATATGGAAGTATTCTCAAGCAATACGTCTTCTCTGCATCTAATGACCATATCAATCACAGCCTTACTGGTTTGAGCTGCCATTAAATGAAAAATGTATATTTCAGTGTCAAATATATTTTCTTCAGTTCAACATATATGTGAGCTCCTGCGTCTTTACCCCTTAGCTGTGCCTTAATGTCACATGCCATATTCATAATTTTATCCATCAGTGAATTATTTAAACCTTTTGCCTCGCAGTCTGCCATTGGTCATTCTGAAGAGCCGCCGCAATGCATTTTGGGATGGTTGAGAATGCACATTAAGCTCGCGTCTCATCTAATATACATCTGGTTTCTCGCGTACACAAAATCCACATAAAATGCAGTCAGAACGCATTAAATTCTCAATTTAAGTCATAGTCTGTTTTTCTGCGATTTCAAACAGACCAAGAACATTTCTCAGTTTTTAAATTGTACTGATTTCCTCCACTTGGCCAAGGACGCAGTTTTCTGCAAGGAATAGAGGTTAAGAGATAAGATAAGATAAGATAATCCTTTATTAGTCCCACAACGGTTACATTTGCATGATTACAGCGACAGAGTGAGTAGATAGTGCAAAGAAACAGATAAGAGACATAAGTAGAAAAACAAGATCATAACAGGTATAATAAATAAGTAATCACACAGTAAAAGTATAATAAATCAATTTTAAAAAAGTAAAAAAAACAACAACAATAAATTAAATATGATAAACGGACAGAAAGAAGCTACAAGGTACTGCCTTCGTAGAGCATACAGTGTTACACTCTGTCTGTAGCTCTCCAGGAAGCACATAAAATGTTTTATGTGATTAAAGGACAACATTCTCGTAAAAAACACCTTCACTTTTCACAGCTGACTCATTCTGGGCCGAACCACCTGCTAACACAAACTCCCTGAGTCTCACCAAAGAGTGCAGCTAGGGACCAGGATCCTCTGCTGCCTGTCTTCCTCTTCCTTTACCCCCAGCTCCCAAATCTGCAAAGCAGGAACAGGAATGTTTTCGGCTCCGTTGCACCCAGGGGAGGCATTAAAACGAGGCACGGAAAAGCCCCAGATTGTCCTTTTTAGAAAGACAACAAGGGTTCACTTGTGTTCACTGTGATACTTAGCATCTCAAATCTCTGTCGCTAGACTGGATTTAATTGATAAGTCCAGCATCGGGTTTTCATGAGTGCTTTAGAGGCTAAAGGGAATACGCATAATCACAGAGCACGCCCTAACATTTAAACTCCTCTTGTGCAATCAGCAAATTATGGTGTTGGAAGTAAAGGCTCCTCATCCTCTTTCTCTCACAGCATAAACAAGCTTCATGTGTAAAAATGTCTTCTTCCTGTTTGTGCTTTGTTATCCCCCAAAACACTCTTTACGCTAAGTAGCCCGACTGCTCTTTGGTCATGTTCGGTTTTAATTGCTGAGCTAGTTCCTTCCACATGTGCAGTGAAGGAATTTTGTGTTTTCCCTCAGAATGTTTTTTTTAAATTTCGAGGGACTGACCAGCAGTCTTTCCTCGTCTATTTCACGGTCTTTAGAGCCAATATCAAAACATTTGCCTTGCCATGTGTCTTGCCAAACACTCTTGTTGTGGACAGAAAGTCCATTTTTCCTCAGCCACCCTAACCTGGACTCTGTTGCCATGGAAACCCACAGTCTAGCTGGCAAAGGCTTTGTACTCCTGCGGGAAACTGTGTGAAATGTGCTGTCTCACCCCTGTGTGTGTGTGTGTGTGTGTGTGTGTGTGTGTGTGTGTGTGTGTGTGTGTGTGTGTGTGTGTGTGTGTGTGTGTGTGTGTGTGTGTGTGTGTGTGTGTGTGTGTGTGTGTGTGTGTGTGTGTGTGTGTGTGTGTGTGTGTGTGTGTGTGTGTGTGTGTGTGTGTGTGTGTTCTGGTGAAACAGTTTTCTTTTTTTTCCCCTTTTGAAAGTGTTTATTCACATCTGTGTTTGTTTGTAGGAGAGTTCTCGGGGTGAAAAGTTTGTTTCTGGAAGCTTTTGTCCTAGAATTTCAGACGCTTATTCAACCTTCCTCTCCACTTAGGAATGATGTGGATCCATCAGTCTCAATCAGCAGATTACTAATAAAGTCCTGCTCAACTATAGAATTCAACATATCAAACTATTAAAACTGGGAAATATATTTTTGCATGGCTAGACATTTCTCAAAAGCTAGATGTTTATTAAAGAGATTTAAAGTAGCCTATACAGGTAAAGGTGCTCTCCTTCTCTGAGTCATCGACCCTCATTGACCTTTCCTTATACTATACTTACCTAACTATTGTTAGCGGCCATTGGACATTATTACATTTCTCACAAATTATCCACTGAATTTTGTCATGCAGTTTTTTTTATAACTTCCTGTGGTTAAAATAGATAACATCTTTGGGGATGTACAGCTGTACCTTAGAGAAACCGTGTGACTTTTCACTTTTTGATAATTCACCCATATGTAAATCTGAAAGTATTTACCAGCAAACAAATAAGTGTAATGTAACTCAAACCAGAGTCCCTGTCATGTGTAAGTCGGCTGTTTGGTTGTTCTTCCTGCTCCGCCCTGTTCGTCCTCTGTAGCCTGAGGACTTGCAACAATAAGCAACAGCTTGACCTTTTTGTTTGAAGGTATTTGTTACACCCACTCCCAATAGCTGAGCTTCCAAGCTGCCGTTTGTTTTTCTGTTCACTTCCTGTTTTGTATCCTCTGTGGAGCCCCCACCTATACGCATGTTGTTATGTCCTTTCATCAGACATGTACAACACCACACCACCCATAAATTCAAACCTCTAACCTCTGCTTTCCGTCTCCCTTTTGTCCCCCACTAGGCGAGTGTGTGCTTCAGCGGGCTGTTATGGTGAGGAAGAAGTTGACTGCCAGGGAAGGAAGGGGTTGGGTGTCTGGGACCCTCTTCTGTACCCACTTCAGGGTGGCCTTCGTGCCCCAGGACAGTCCCAAACCTGACGTGAGTCCTTCTGAGCAGCTGTGCTGATTAAATTCTCTTATTCATATTATTTCATGGTGAAATAATGTGTCGTTATTGTTTTTTTAAAGGACAACATTGTAAAATACATATAGGACATTTAACAGAATGCAAAAATTGTGATGATGTGTACATATATATTTTTATTTAAATAACCTTCATGTTGCAGGACAATGCAGATCCAGTGCTTTTAGGAGATCATGATGTGGCTTTGGCGTCCATAGAGAAGGTTGTGGTTGGTGAGTGAAACCTTAATGTATGCCCACATTCTTTACTCATGACCAGAAAGAATGCTATCATAAGAGATGTATTTACTTTTATGTGACACTGTCTGGTTGGATACTGTATATCTTTCCCTTTTGCTGTGATAATGTTTAGTCTACAGCAAACAACTATCAGATTTTGAAATCTATCACATTTTATTAAACAGTACTTATGTTTCTTATAATGAAGATAAGAGGAAACTGACATGTTTCATCGCTTGTTAAAAATGTTTTTGATTACATTTCTGAACCAATTGCATATCATTATCATTAAATTGGTTTTGAATTCAAAAAGTTAAGATTTCTGAATTTGCTGATTTCCAACACCTGTCTGAGGGTTATTACCACAGCATGTGACTCTTCCATTACCAATAAAATCCACTAGAGAGGTTTTTACTAAATGCAAATATTGGCTGTTGCAGAAAACATGCTGACCATAAATAATATCAAATATTGAATTTGATTTTAAGGTTTATTAAACTTGCATAATAGCCCTAACTATGGTGTGTTAATACAAGTTATAAGGACACTTCCCCATCATTACTAAAATGTAATTATGCAAAGTGAGATAATTAAATAATGTGCAGGTTTTTGGCTCCATGGTAAAGTTATTTCCAGTAGAGGTCACATACATTAGGTCTCACCCATAAACTGTAAGTATGTACTCTGTGGTTTTTGGGCTCTTGACCCATTTGTCTGTCTAATGTTTAATTAGTAATCACTTTTTTTCCCCCTCTGTGTTGCAGTGGGCCCAAACAGGACCAAGCTGGTGACTCCAAACTCCTCGCTGAAGTTCACTCCAGAGGAGCTGGTGCTTTACTGCAGGGACCTGCGAGTCATCTGCTTCCTGTTTGACCGCCTCACTCCTGACGCACAAGTCATAGAGGTGTGTGTGTCCATCCTCTGACTTTATGAATTTAGTCTTATTTTAAGCTTCCACCGGCTTAAACACTGAACTTTTGTTTGCCAAGTCCAAAAACAGGAATTTGCAGAAAACCTTCAAATAACTTTCTATTTATTAGTTTTCTGTTATTTCATGCAGTTTTTTTCTTGTTCTTCTTTTTAATCAAGTCAATTTCCTGTGTGTTTCAGTATGCCCCGTTTTATGCCTTCTTATACACACTTTCCAAATTCTTCTCCTAGAGACTTGTGCACCAGGGTTGGTAAATATTTGCCTGTGCCTGTATGTTTATTGGCTTAGATTCAAGGCTCTGGTTACCGTCATACTGTCCACGAGTCATTTCAGAGCCTAAAGACTTCTGCGTGGAGAAGCTGATCTGTGCCATACACCGTTGATGCGACTCTGCAGGGCATTGCTGTTGAAAGCCGATGACCTTTGTCATGTTGATGGGCTCACTGTGGTTTCCCTCCTCAGATAACCTACACCATCGCCAAGACCTACCAGCCTCCTAAACCAGGGTCAGTTTTATCTTTCCAGAACGCTGCCCTGGGGAGTGTAGGTGAGTAGATGAATGCATTCACCCCCCATACACAACCATGCATTCCCTCCCTGGCACTGGTCCAATAGCTCATCAGTCTGTCTGTCATCCTGCAGCTATATTGAGTCATCAAGGACATAGAGGGGTATTCAATATAGCACACATATTTTTTTTTCCTTTTCATCATTTTGCTTTGTTAAACTAGATTCACGATAATAATAATAATAATATGTTTGGATGTTTATGACGTAGAAAAGGATCTAAAGTATTTATCAGTAAATATGACATTCATTCTTTTTTCTGTGCATATTTCACTGTGATGAATATTCATAGAAATAACAGCTCTGTGAAAGTGAGAAGCAAATGCCCACAAGAATCAAAGACGCAGCCCGAATGTGTCAGTCATGTGCCGTACTTGCTTTTGAGAGGCTTCAAGGTTGTTCTCCCGATGAGCCTTTCATCAAGTCTGTTCTCACTTGTATTTTCACCCTCACTAGCTCCAGGGACAGAATGTTCCCAAAAAAACACTGCTTGTCATTTTCACAAGACTTCACCTCTGTTTCATCTTTTTTTTGTTTCTATCTATGTGTACTTTGCGCCGTACCATCAGGACATGATGTTACAACTTAAGACCGGAGAAGAATATTAAACAGGAAACATAATGGTTTCTGTGCAGACCAGAAAGACATCAAAAGCTCACATCCTCTCCGGTTTGCAAAAAAATAGAAACATTCTCGTCTAATATGATGCTCGCATTAAATGCTGTCTTTGAAACCATGCCCAGATGTGAGGAAATCTCTTGAGTGGTTTGAAAGTGAGGCTCAATAACATTTTCATGGGCTCATTTTGACAGCGATTGAAAGCCTCAATTTATGAAAGATTAAACCGCAGTAATTAAATGTAATATTGTGCTATCAGAGAGAGGGAATCCAGCTGTGTCAGCAAATAGGAAACACTTTACATCTTAATAATAAAATAAAAGCTCTTTACCATTATGCCCGGTTGTAACTAAGCCACTGGCTGTTCCCCACGACCATATAGAGTAACATGAGCCAGTCTGTACAATACATTATGCTATGTTAAAGCCACGCCAGGCTGACCAGGCTGTGGATGACTGTCAGCGGTTGGATAAATAATGCAGGCCCCCCCCTCTCCGGAACAAGACGCTATATGACCTACAGATAAACTCTGCCCCAGGGGTCAAGTGTGTCCAGTGTGGGGTCAGTGCGTTGAAGACGTGACTTTAACATTGTGATTTTCCAAAAGAATCAATCACGGCCTCGGATGTGATTTTCATTTTATTAACATAAAATATATTCAATCCAGTGGAACTAAGATTTTTGTGTAGAGTAGCTGAAAGGATTCTGACCCTTTTTAAATAGCTTGTTATTCTCTTTGAATACATCTCAGGGCGTAACAGTAGTGGTTGCCATGTTGCTGTTGGCAACCACTTCTGATAATTGCAAACCAATTATTGGCCTTTGGTTGCAATCAGAGACAGCAAAGGGCAAAATGTGGCCATTGGCAACCATTTAAAAAAACAAATTGGCAACCAATTGTTGGCCTTTGGTTGAAATCAACAGCAAACACTTTTTTAACATATTAAAAATAGGGACAGCAAAATAACAACCCAAAATAAATAAAGGTCGACTAATTATTTTCTCATTTTAACGATCAATCATGGTCTATAAAAAAGTCATAAAATAGGGAACAATGCCCTTAACAAGCTCCCAAAGTCCAACGTTTCATCTTTAGATTGCTTATTTTTTCCAACCAACTGTACAAAACCCAAATAAATCCAGTTACCGATGATATAAAAGAGAGAATATTGGCCAATCTTCACATAAGAGTAGCTGGAAACAGAAATCATTCAAAAAATTATATAAATAATGTATCAGCCCTTTTCATAATACACAAAGGTAGTGCACTATTAGTTATTCTCTGATCAGTCCACTGCAGTATCTTTATACCACACCTGGGCTCACTGGGCTCATTTTGCTAAATTGCTTCCCCTGATCCCTCTCTTTAAAAAAGATTTCAAAGGCTGTTTAACAAGATGGATATGCTGTGTTTGTATAAATTATAATTAAAAAGTCACAATATCATCCCACACTGTACCTGGTCTAGTCACTTAAAGTGACACAAGCATGAAAACAATATTTGCACATTTCTATTATTGAGATGTTTCTTTTTTCTTCCAGAAATGAAACAGTTTCTAAGCAACCGTCGACGAAACACCCACATGAACTGGTACGAGTCCAATTCAGACTGGGAGCAAGAGCTGGAGAGATGCGGGGCAATTGGCTGGAGAGTCAGCTCAGTCAACGACCGCTTCGAGATGTCCACCAGGTAAAACCACACCCGAGGTGAAAAATAACCGTCACGTCTTTGTGTCTGTTGTGTTTTAAAGCCATGTTTTAATGTGGTATATTATGGTATATCCGTTTCCCAGGTATCAAGTCAAGTCTAAACTCCTATAAAGAACTCAGTTTGCTCAACTGATGTGTTCTGAAAGGTCAAAGCTGTTGGCTCTTTGAATACATAAAAAATCTCATCCATCCAAAACTGTGCCTTCTTCCTGTTTCCTGTCAGCCTGCCGAGATCCATCGTGGTTCCACAGAAGGTTTTGGACACTGAGCTGAAGAAAAGCTTCGCCCACTTCAATGAAGGACGCATCCCTGTGAGTGCACTTAGTGTTGAGAAATGTTTGTATTTAACTGCCGCTTCACCAACCACCACTCGTTTAAGATCTGTTCATTAAAGTCCCAGTGGAACAGAATTTAGAGGGTCTTAAGCTTCTCTACTGTGACTATTATCCAGTGAAACTGAATATTAAAGCAGTTTACAGTCAAAAGAGAGATTGAAATCAAATCCTTTCCATTTGATTTGACTGCTAAAAGGTGGACAGGCTTAGAATGTATGGCGACATGAGCTACAGAGGACTGTGGCTCCACACAAACCTCCCTTGTTGCTAAAATTGCACATTGATTGATCGATTTAATAATATTATTGGATTAAATTAGTTGGTACTAGTTTAAGGAAGCACATGTCGTATTTTGTTTTACAGGAAGAAACAATGATTGGATTGTTATATAGAAATGCAAAAGGTTTCTTTTTGGGGTAATCTAATCATTTTTATCTCAACTATATGTGTAAACTGCCTCAATCCTATGAAATATTATTTTCTCTGAAGGCCATTTAATACAAAAAACGATCATTTTATTGGAATACATTTTCTACTTACTTTATATATATATTTTTGAATGGTCCTGGACTCCACCCTGTATGTATAATTCCTGTATTTTTAACTCCAAAACCAAGAAACTGAGAGACAAACTTGGAATGTAATTAACGGTAGGGCTGCTCACAAAACATTTTAAAGGTGCTTCAGGGACAACACTCTCTGAATATTCTGGAGATCAAAACACATTTCCAGTTCAGAACCAACTGTGCTGTCTCTCTTAAAATGCAAATAACATTACATGCTTGACTTTGCATTTTCATGCTGTAAGAAGAAGGCGCTGACTTTCAAAACTTCAAGCTTGAGAAATTAAAAAAATGTAAATTAGTCCTTTTCCTTCCCAAGTGTATATTATATATTGTAATAGAAGGATGCAGTCATCTTTTAGACATGTTTCCTTTTAACATTCCTGTGAGACAAATTACAAGATGAGCACAGATGCAGGGAGTGCCTTTGGGGAGCTTTAACAACGTGGAAGGTGTTGTTAAAGAGAGTGAAACTGTGTTCCGTGTTGCAGCGCTGGTGTTGGCGACACCCTCGAGGCAGCGATCTACTGCGAATGGCCAGTTTCCAGAACAACATCTACCATGAGAAAGACGACATCAGGTGTGTGTTTGATGTTTGCCAGATAGTGAATGTGAATGTGCTGAGAGAGACGATTTAGCTGACTGCAGGCTGTAACTGTCACAAGACAAAGCAGTGTTACAGTAAACTAATTACAGGTTTGAAGTCACGCCTTAAAGCTGCTGTGGGAAACTTTATTTTGTTCACTGGCAGGCAGAGTTGTTATTAGATCAGTTTTACGATTCTGGATATTGAATTTTATTAACTTTTACTTTAATTTAAGCTCCCGATCTGCCTACAATTCACATATAACAGGTTTAATTGTAGCTCAGTCACATCGCCAGCCGTTGGAAGAAGTCCTCTCTCTGCCTCTGAGCCACAATTAGCAGTCAGATTATTTAAATCATCCTGGAGAGAAGATGCAGTGTTGTGTTTGTTAGTTTCATGAATACAGGAAACCAAACTGCTGAAATAGTCTTCACTAAAATATCCGCTGGCCACAGCCTAACTACTGCGAGCTGTTAAAGAAGCTTGAGACTACAGTTTAAAAGCAACATAATACAGCATTCAGTCAGAATAGCAGACTGAACTTGCATAAATGAGATTTTAGTACTGATGTAACATTGAAACCAACTACTTCTGAGGAAATCTTACAGTGTGCTCTGAATTTGAAAGGCATTTGACTTCAAGCTGTCAAGTCTTTGGAGATCCAGTGTTCACAGAGATGTGACTAAAAAGCTACCGAAAGGCGTATAACTTGTTTACAAAGTTTGCAGATGGGGCAGCGTTCTAACAGCAGGATGTGTTCCATAGAAACCTGGAGATGATCCTGTTTGGGTGCCAGTCGTCTCTGTGTGTGGTGGTGGAGCTGGGCGAGGAGCTGCCCTCGCCCGCAGATATCCAGCTGGCACACAGCCGCCTGCGCGCCCTCTGTCTGGGAGGTGGGGATAAGACATGTACACACACACACAACATCTGAGCAAATATGTATTTATGCACGCCATAAAAAAATCACATCCAGCATTTAGTGACGAATGAAGCGTCCATATCTTTCACTGGTTACATAGACTTCTATCAAGTAAGGTAGGCGTCTGAAGGGTCCCTGACACAAAAATATATTTTATTCATTCACTTTAAGATATAATAAGTGTCTTATCTGCCTATAAACAATTACATTATCCAAAATGATTCTAACAATAATCAAACTTTGAGTAATCCCTAGTTTTAAAGGATGCAACGATCAGTTTAATTTGGTCGACTGTCACTGGCATCAAATACATCATACCAATACATCATACTAATACACCATATGAGCGTTGTGGTTGTTTTTGCCAGACGCTGTCATAAATTGTCTTTTTAATCCAGCTGTGCTCACAGCCCCTCCCGGAAGTCCTTTGAATGAGCGACCCATAACAACAGTAAATTACATATTCTGCATTTAAGTCACTTATTTATTCAAAGAGTCATTTTGTCATCCAAACCACTGAGGTTCTTTACATTTTCCACAAAATTCCTACCTTTCTTTGTACATTTAAAAAATATATAATTACATCACTGTTTTGCAGAGTTGTTTTTGGGTCTGAAACTCCAACAGTTGCAGCTAAAAACAGGCTTTACGAGATGGCCTTTATTGTTGTTTTTGACATGTAGGCACACACGGCACATTCCATGGTTGAGTAAACAGAGAGATGACAAAAACTCATGGTCATCTACACCTACTGGCCCTGGAACTGAAACGCTGACCTCACATACACACATTCACAGACATTCTCTTTGCACAGGGACAATGTGTAAAGGTCAACGATCATCACGGTTCACACATTTGTCAGCTCAGTGTTTTGTCTTTTGTGGGTGAGTGCTTCACAGCTCAGAGTCCTTGGTTTACTGGCAGTGGGCTTCGGGTCTTCACAACAACTAGATAGGAAATGAAAATAGACTTTGGGGATTGTATTAAAGGCTAATCTGTATCAGATTATGTGGATTTGAATTCAAGACGGGGATGATTTATTTTGAGGAGGTACCTTTTCTATTGGTTTGAAATAGTTGTTCAATCTTATGTTTTAAATAACAAATTCTGCTCTCAGTCGGTAACAACTAGACTCCAGCATTACGTATTAAAATGTCCTGATTTCAATGAAAGTTGAACACATTCAGTGTCGCGTTGTTAAATTGACTATTTTTGAAGTTGGATTTCTGGGTAAAACTCTAATAAACAGAAAAAAACTGAAATGTAAGCATTACATTGTGATATGAGCATACAGCTTTTTGAAAAATGAACTCTAAGGCCTGGAAGTAATGCTCATAATCAAAGATTTTTAATGTGCACTTACTTATGTTTCGACAAACAGCATGTCTTGAGAGAAGAAGACAAGTTTTTGTAGAAATACGTCATGTCTGAACACGATCTGTTTTGGCTTCTAGATATCTCCACATCTGTGTCAGTGCCTGACGACAAATGGCTCTCTACCCTGGAAAGCACCCACTGGCTGGACTACATCAGGTAACAGCTCTGATTGGCATGTCTGGCAATCCATGTCATCCATAACAAAAAGCTATCAGGTTCTTCCACCCATGGGTATTTATTGTTAAACTTGTGCTGTCAAACTGTTCATTTCAAGGGCTGTGATCAAGAGGCATGTAAAATCCTTGAACTAAAGACTTAATATAATTAAAGTACCATATTTAATTTCATCCAAAGCTTTCAGCTTACTGATCACTTGGGGTTAATTTACTGTTTGTTTGTTTGTTTGTTAAATGCACCATCCTTGATAAGGAAACCCTGACATTTTTCTCCAATGTGCATAACCGTGGAGCTAGTTATTTACTGATTTGTTTATGTAGAAAAAATAATTGTAATTAGCTTTACTCAATGGAAACATCAGTTAATTTGTGTATTTATGCAAGAGTAAAACTTAAGAGAAGGATCAGTAGTTAAAGTGATTTCAAGGAAAAATTAAACCAAAATTATAACGTTAGTTGTGTTAAAAATAGTTTATTATATTTCCAAGTATTTACATTATTTTTGAGGCATATTTGTGATGTAATCGCTGTGTTCGTGAACATACTAAGATGAATCTGGTTTAATATATTTCACCTGCCGCTCTGTCCCCAGGGCCTGTCTGAGGAAAGCTTCGGAGGTTGCCTGCCTGCTCCGTGGCGGTCACCTGACTGTGGCACTGCAAGGTGAGTCACGTGACCCGGACGCCGGCTCATATTATTCAATCCATTCATTATTCACGGGCCTCCCTCTCATTAATCCCACATTAGGGCTTGCCCTGAAGCAGCTATGTACCGGCGACAAGCACACTCCACCGAGCCTACATGCACACTGTCAATAGGCCTCCATGCGTTGAAGAACACGGTAACACCAGGCTGCATCTGTTGTGTTTGCGTATGAAAGGCGAGATAGACGACATATATGAAATATGACATCCACCTCATGGAAATGATTGATCACATGACATTTAAAACATATTATTGAAGACTTAAGTTTATCTCAAAACCTTCGTATATAAGGTTAATGGGAAATATTAACTTTGAACATTAAGCAAATCCTGCAAATTGCACTCTTGCATAATGTTCTATATCTACCTATGAATAGAAAAGGTGCACTCCGTAGAGCGCAGGTCTCCACCAGGTCTGTCTGCAACGAGCACTTCTGTATTGTGTGATTGAATGATTACAACCCACATTTGGCTTATCACCCATCCAGACACCAATGGCCTGCACGGGGGAAAAAGCCGTTGTGGTGCCACGCAAGCCATTGGAAATAATGTGTTTAACAGCACAGTGGCTCTGTTGCCGTGTTCTGTGTGAAAGGCCTGTAAGACTAGTGAGTGAGGAGTCAGCATGCAGTGAAATGCTTGATTTAAAAAAGGCAAAAAAAAAAAATCTGAGAAACTTTAGAGGCACCACAACCACAAGATGGTACTTAAGCGTGCAGTCATAAATGAGCACCCAAAATATTTAGCAGTTTGCTGCAGCATAATGCGAGACTAGCTGTGGACAGACACAGAGGATCACACTCACTCACTGACGCATGCACACACCCGACGGATCCAATGATCCTTCTGTTGGAGATAATTATAACAACAAAAATGAATTGTACCAGAGCAGGAAGAAGACGTAGCTACTGTGAGAGGTAGAGCGGCACCAACTGTAAATATAGCTTGGCTCATCTTCACACAGCACCGTCCCTTGCTCCATACTGCTGGATTGATATGGGGTGGATTTGTTTCTGGCGTTGCCTGGGGATACTCCACAGGCCGTGTCTGAATGTTGCTTTGTTGGGGTTTCCCCCCCTTAGAACAAGACAGTCGCCTCTATGTGACTTTGTGTCGAGACAAGGAAAATGCTGGCTGCTGTTTGTTGTGGAGTAGAGGTGTCAACTGATCTCAACCTGGCAGTTGGATCAGGTGACGGGGAAAGCTACTGGACAGACCAGGCGAACCCAAACGTGCAGTGAGGGTGACCTCAGAGTGTCTGGCTGGAGCTCCCGTCTGTACATCTTCAGCTTTTGGTTTGTTGTGTTATTGTTGTTCTGATTCCTTGTATTGTAGATGTGTCTAACAGTGAAGGAATCGGGACTAAACAGTTGAAAAGAAGGATGATTTTAAGAGATAATATGTTGCAGTAGATTCCATTTCATGACTCACTTTACAGACAGTAGGCTGTTGTTGATTCCTTATCATCTGGTCTGGCTTCCTGTAGTGGATTCATAAACACCCAGAGATAGACCCGACTCTGCTGACTCAAACAATGGCCGTTTTCAGTGGAGGATGTTTACAACTTTCTGCTGGTGTTTGACTTTCTCTTCTGCTCTGCAGCTGTAAGCGACCTAACATGAGGCCGGGCTTTAAAATCGTTTATATATCAGTGGCTCTCCAAGTCTCTTTGATGCAGCAGATCTGTCTCTGGCTGGGTCAGCCGTAAATATCCCTCTGCAGAAATGACTCACTACATTAGCCCAAAAACAACTTGGTCTCTCAACATGCCTCTTCCTCTTTCTCTTGTTCTGCCTCGCACTGTTTTTTTTTCCTTCGTATTCATCTATCATGCAAATTTCCCCGCTGCGGGACTAATAAAGGATTATCTTATCTTATCTTATCTTATCTTATCATCACTTTTATCTGCAGGTCTGTCCAATCGGCCTTTTCTTTGCCTATTGCTCCCTCTCCCTCTCTCTTTTGTCCAACAGAATAAGCCTGAAGGAGAGTAAGAGCAGAATTAAATGGTGGTTGTAAATGAAAGGGTTGTTTGTCCGTAGTGGTGCTCTAAAATTGAAAACTGTTTGACCTCAATACACAATTGAGCTTCTGTCTGTAAATGATATCAAAGTGGCTCATCACAATTTTCCAAGAGAATCTGTACACTAATAAAGCCACAGGGATTTTTTCGCAATGCAATAGGAATACAAGTACTGCTAACATGATCATTACTAATATTTAGAAATGCATTAAAAAAAATAAAACGGCAGTATTGTGAGAATCCAGCTGCCGTTCAAGGTAACACCTCTCCAGCATGTTGATGTAAAATGAAGGTCAGGTAATAGCATAAACGCTTGAAGACCTTTCGTTGTTTTTATACGCTACAGAGGCGGACGACCGGGACATGGGCTGTGTGGTGTCCAGCCTGGTGCAGGTGATGTGCGACCCCCACTGTCGGACCCAGCACGGTTTCCAGAGCCTGGTGCAGAAGGAGTGGGTGATGGCCGGCCACCGCTTCTACAGCCGCATCAACTACCACCGCGACAACGACAAGGAGGAGGTGAGAGGAGGCATCGCCAGTGACAATCACAAGTTTAAATATGCAGATATAGAGTCGTACATAATGGTTTCATTTGTCTTTATATATGTTTTATTTCCCATTGTTTTGCCTGAAATGATTGTTTTTATTAAATGGTATTGTTTTATGTGCACCTGTTAAGCTTGTGTAGCTAAAGACGCTATAAATAAAGTTGATTTACTCGCTAACTCCTCTCCCCCTCTCTTCTCTCTCTCGGTCCCTGCAGGCTCCCGTCTTCCTGCTCTTCCTGGACTGTGTTTGGCAGCTCCTGTCCCAGTTTCCCTCTCGCTTCCAGCTGACAGATGACTTCCTGTTGGCCCTGCACGACAGCATCCACCTGCCACTCTTCTCCAGCTTCTTGGCCAACAGCCAGCGAGAGAGATGCAAGCGCTCCCAGGTACTGGACACCTGAGAGGGGGCTTTAGTATTTTGGCAACTCTATTGTGTCATTATTGTAATAGAGGCAATCCAACATGTAGAGATATTTCTGGATCTGTGTGATACTCTCTGTTTAATTTTCAGTTTTTTTAATCATGAAAAAAACAGACCTAGACAAATCCCCATTACCCTGAATCTAATATATGAGAACACTGACGCATAGAAAGAAGATTTGACATAAACATAAACGTTCAAAATGTTTATCCTCCTCTACCCAGAACCTCGGGCAGTCCTACACACCAGTCAATGGTTGGAGAGACGTGGATTCTTCCTCGGACCCCTCTGACCCCCCTCTGCCCTCGGTGTGGGACTGGTCTCTGCAGTACAGCAAGCACAGACGAGACCGCTTCACCCAACCCGTCCCCCCGATCCCTCCTCTCCAGCCGCTGCTCAACGGCAACCTCAACACCAACCCAGACACACACAGGGTGGGTAACTCCTTTCTGATGCAACACACCCTCTAGTGGCCATGGGGGGGGGGATCTTTAGGTTTAACAATGGCTGATTCCAGAGAGCATGTCATGTTGGGATTTTAATGTCTTTGTGGCTTTTGACATAAAATGTATCATTTGATTGTTTAGATCCCAACTGTTTTGCATCTAAACAATGGATGCTCATTATAATATTGCTAGAAAACCAATTGTTTTAACAGAAAATCTTCACTGATGAATAAAGGAAAGAACTGAAGTCCGGCTATATTGAGGCGGTAAACTGCCGGAGGGGGTCACTTGTAATAGAAGGAACTTAACTGTATGTGTTGCATTTGCAACAAGGTCCAACGTTGTTGCAAAAAGAGGAAGCGGGCTTTAAATAGTAAACACGTGTGCCAACAACATCATCAACAGGCACGACTACGCCAGTGTCAGTTCTCGCGCTTGTTTTTGTGACAAAACGTAGTTTGGACTGCCAGGCCTTCTTTTTTCCTTCTGATGAAAGATCTTGTCATGTGTGAGTCACTGTTACCAGTCAGTCATGAAGTGTGAAAACCACAACGACTTCAAGGCCCCCTGATCACAAGATAGCAGGTTGCGTCCTGTCAACAGTACAGCGATCTGACGACTATGAAAGTCTTGTGGCGTGAACTTGACTTTACTGAGCTGACTCAGTATTTGAAACAAGCCACTGCGCCCTCTTGTGGTAGTAATAAAACATGCATTCATTTCGAATTGACTCCTCGGGAAGAGGCTGAACATGATGATGTCAAAGATCTGCTAAGTTCACAGATTTAGTGCTCTTCTCTGGTAACAGGAGTGCAAAACAGTGAAATAGAGAAGTTTAGTAATTCTTTTTTAAATACATACCTACAGTACATTCTCTTTACACTTCATGTCACATGGTTGATACCCACAGAACACCACATTAGCTTGTTACTGTGAGTGAAACCTATAGAATTCAATAGTTAGGTTACTTTAGTAAGTAGTAAGTTTTGGCTGACTGTAGCTTTTCCTCCCATATCTGCCCACCAGCTGACTGACACCATCCCCGGCTCAGTCTTCCTCCTCTCTCGTGGAATCTTCTCCTGTCCGGCCAACCTGCTTCCCTGGCGCGGCGGCAGTTCGGGCGTTTACAAGAAGAGCCACCGGAGGGCGGCGTCCTCCGAGAACGTGCCGGGCCTTGAGAGGCTGCTGAAAGCCTGGGCCTTGACTGAGTTTCCCCAGGGCCTCACTTCCACCTCTGGACCTCAAGGACCACTTGACCCCTACGAGCCCTTACTGCCTCTCCTCGTGGGGCCCTGCATGGGCCTGTGGAAGGAGTGCTACCTCCGGGGGGCGCTCCATGCACAGGTACGATGGAACTGTCCCATAGGTGGTTTGGAATACTTAAATAAGAATGAGAGTGAATCAGGAACAGTCAGCGTAGCGCCATATACTTAGATTACCATCAAACTTGTGTTAACTGACTTTTTTGGTTTGCGGTCTATAATGATAAGAATATATATATATATATATATATATATATATACACACTGCTGCACTTTCTTCTTTTTCTTTTTGACCTCTCCAGACCTCTAAAAATCATCTGAATGAATCATTATGAGACAGGAAAAAACACTTCCTGGTTAAACTGTCCACACTTTTGCTTTTGTTTGTGATGGGCTACAGCTAGATGCTGCTTTGTTTTAAGGAGTCAGAAGGTTTTGAAACCACTTATTTTCTCTTTTCTATTATTATCATGAATTCTCCTGAAGAGACAATAATGATATTATTCTGACCAAACAAAAATGATCTGTGAAGCCAATGCCTCGTTGTCACAGAACTCAACTGTTTTAAGCCCCTCACTAAAACACACTCATCAAAGAGCTACTAGAGATACCTTTCAACTGGGTGATATATTCGAAACTACACAGCTGAATTTTAATGTTTTTTTTGAGTATTTCTGCTTTTTTTTTTTTTTTTGCAGCCTCCTGAATTTACAAATTCCCACCTAGCTCAAAGAAGATATATATATATTTTTTTACCCAACACAAGGACATTCAAATCATTAAAAGTGAGCTGGAAGGAACTGTTCAGGGTTGGGCTGATTATTTGATGTTCTTACAAAATCAGGGTTACTTGACATTTTGTATTTAGATAATAATGTAAGTAGATTTTTTTTCAGGCATGCATTCAAGGCCCAATATATATTTAAAAAAATATGCATCAGATAGGCAGCACTAATGACCCAACTGTCTAGCTTAATTATTGCAGGCTTGAGTGTCAGTGTAAGTGCGGATGCGTCATTGGGTTTGTCAAGTATGCGACATCCCCCACATCATTTTATTTTTAATTAAATTTGGCCCACAAAACTTCCGGAAGGCTCCACATATCTGCAGCGTTACATCCTCTCACGTCATGACTTCAGAGATGCGTCTCTTTGATGTGCAGATTAGATTGAGCTGTCGATCGACAAACTCCTAATACGGAGGCGGTGCGGCCTTTGTGATGTTTGTGCAACAGCGCGTTTATCTGCGTCCCCGCGGTGATGTCAATAATAGTGGAGGGCCGTGTGGGTGGATGCAGTCCTCTATTACATGGGTGCTGCAGAGGAACAAGTTAAACCTATCAAACTGCTAAAACACCGAACAGTGTAGAGAGAGTAGAGTCAATTGTGTTTGTCTGTGCAACTCAAGTGTTTCCCCTACAATTTCACACACCATTAAAGTGCCTCCCCAGGCCAACAAAAACCCATTTCTGTCTTTTTCTCTAAGCGGCAATGACACAAGATATCTATTCATTCACAAATCACTCTGCTTGGGAACCTCTGCACAGCTCAACTCTCAAACAAACTCCAGTTAGTTTCTTTACCCGGAGAACTGGAGCAGAAATCTAAGTCTTGTTTTAACGTGTTTGTTGGCAGTTTTCTTGCCTTGTCACAGTTGTATCAACGTCTAGACACGACACCAAACATCTCGCATGTATACATTATACATTATACATTTTATAACAGAATAAAAAAGAAATACTGTACACCTCCCTAACACAGTCAACAAAAAAACCTGAATGTTGTTTTTCTGGATCTAGATGAGGCATTTCCGTTTTTTGTGTTTTCACGACAGCCCCCGTAGTTTTCGTTCGGGCTTCGCACATGGGAGAAGTTTTAGTCCGTTGCAATCTGGAACCTCGCCACTAGATGCCGACAAATCCACAAACACTGCACCTTTAAATGGGATGGCGATATTCAATTTTTGTGTTGTTTTAAACAAAACAAACAATGTGTTAGTTCACCTCTCAGTACTCTACAACTTCCCTACCTTCCCTTTTTTTCTGACGCTTTATGGTCTATTTACTCTAAATGGATCATAATTTACAAAATGAGCATCATGCTGTACTGAACAAGACTTTATACTAGCTATTCAGACCATAAACTCATGTTTACAGTATTTACTGAGGTAATAAATCCAGTGAGAAGTAGAGTCATTTTCTCATAGACTTCTTTTTGCAACCAGAGAAGTCGCACCCTGATGGACAGAAGTTCCCTTCTGCATTGAATTCACTTCTCAGAACGGAGGTTGCTGCCTGGTTTGATATAAGCATATAAGGAAAATCATTTTTTGTATTTATTGTTAAATGGGGCCACAACATGACAGGGGATGTGATCTAAAAGAGTTTAAAAGGTTGTTGTTTTTTTTTGTCTCGACTTTAAGTGATAATTCCTAAGACCCCTCTGGTGTGAGCAATGAGGCTGAAGAAGTTAAGTTGATGGCCACCCAGTGAGAGAGAAATCAACCATGTTTCCTTCCGTCCTCAGGCGTTCTCCCACCCCGTCTCAGCAAACCACCCCCACCCTGTGGAGCGGCTGGCCCGGGAGGTGCAGCAGCTCAAAGACAAGCTCGCACAAGCGTCCACCAGCACGGATCCGAACCCGCCCACCAAGACGGCCGAGCCCCGGCGGACCGACACCAACCTGAACCAAAACACCAACAACGGCACCTTCCTCTTCCCATCATCGCGGCCTCAGAGCACGGCGGCGCCCAGAGCGGCTCCCAGAGCGGCGCCCCCTCCTACCTCCACCAACCACCAGACCTCCAGGGCTCCTCCGCCCGCCTCGGCTCCACCATCCAGGCACGGCCACAAAGACAATGGCGGCGGCAACAAGCACACGTTCCTGTTTGGGCACTCTTCCGTAGCAGAGGCCCGTCCTGACCAGCGCTACTACCCAGCACCCAATAATGCCAAGCTGCCTAAGAGCAACGGGTCCTCCATAGCGTCCTGAGATCTGGTCCTCGTCTTAACTCTCCTCAGATACGACACAGACCGTTTCACCCTTAGACCCGGTGCTATCAGCAAATCACCTGCCTGCACAATATGAAACTGACCTCTCTGATCTCTCACTGGTAACATGTACAGAGGAAACCCAGGCGTGTGTTTCCTATCAAACCATATTTGATTAACTATAAGGTGATTTAAAAAACCATTTAGGTGGCCCCCGCAGTGAACAGCAACAGTATGAAATAATCAGTGCATGCGCTCCCAACTCTGCTACGCCTCGTCTGTACTGTATTACAAAAATGTGACAAGTGTTTTGTATAAATGTAAAGAATATCTTCAATATTCCATTTGATGAAATATATCCAAGACAAAAAGAGAAATTGCTGTAGATGCTTAAACAATGTATAACAACAGAACTTTAGAAGCACAGTATCTTGAAACGCAGCAGAAACTGTCATGACACATTTTTGTAAAACGCCATGACACCCTTAAAGAAAGACAGAGAGCTTGTAGTTTCCATTTTTAGCTTCTTATCCAAAATGGGACTCAGATAGTGGTGTGATAAGGCGGTTTCTTAAGGGCACTTTGAGAGGACACATGCCAGTGAATAGACACATCTGTCTCACTGGATCTGATCTGTGTGACTACATGTCTCGTTTGTTGTTTTTTTTTTTTTTTTTACAACTAGCTCTTTAGATCTTTATTATGTCACGCTAATGTGCAAAGTTCAGAATTTGTATCTCGGCTTCAAATATAAAAGTACAACATCGTTTGAAACAACAATCATTTTTGAAAACTGTCATTTTTGGACTGCAGGCGCTGCGGCCGGTGACTTTAAAGTGGGATTTAGGGCATGAGAGCTATTTTGGTACCGCTCTCATATCTCTCCACTTGCATTCACGCTTGTGAGCAGCAAGAGGCCTAATTTTTCAGAGTGTTAGTCTGGATGTGGCTACAGGAGCTGCGTATTACTGCAGTCTAACTCAGTTCCTGCATGACCGACATGATTTCAGGGCTTTAGTTATATAATCCTTTCTAAACTTTCATTTTTATTATAGTATTAAGTATTTTTGACAATTATTGGTCAATTTGTTGATGTCATACATGAAGAGAAGTGTGATTTCTGAATTATTTCTTACCAAATTTAGTATTGTTTTGGGAATTTCTCCATCATTTTGTGGTGGAATTGAATAACACAAACATTATTCTGTCTTTTCATTGCCGTACCTTGAGAAGGTACCAGTGTTGGAAGCAAAGGGAAGCTTATTTCTTCCTGTGTTTACTTCTCCTGTTTTTCTCTTTTTGTCCGGAGGTGTATTAGTATGCAGCCAGCATTTAGGTCAAGGACTAGGAAGTGTCTGACTGTATTTAAAAGCACAGAGGGAGCTATCTGGTCCTGCGCCTTTAAAGAATAACAGGTTGTCGTTCGCATGATGTGGGTGTCGAGTAGATGCAGTGGCGTCATTCCCCCTCGGACGAATGAAATTATGAATCTGAAGACGAGTGTTTTTTCTAAATTTTGTTTTTTGGCTGGATAACAATTGTCAGATGTTTGTCTGATGCCGAGCTTCTCTCATGTCAAAACGGTACCTCACTTGATAGCACTATGAATTATTAAATTGTTGTAAATATTCATCACATCAATATCAAGGCACATTGATATCGGCTTTTCCAGGTGTGATGCCAATGCATTGGCTCATCTTCCGTGTAGAAAAAACTAAAACAAAACACATGGTAATCTTTATCCTGTCACATAGAATATCGTATCTGATCTTCTGCTACGCCTGTCGGTCTGTATCGTTGTATAATTTAATGTTTTTGGTACGAGCACCACTTCATTTTTGCCAGATGTACATATTTTTTGTATCAGCATGTTTTGAGCCTGATAAATAAAAAAAAGTGTTATCAGTTGATAAACTCTCCACTGTGTTCATAATCTGTGCCACAAAAATGAAAATAAAACATTCTCATACACAGCTCACAAACTTTATTTTTTAACAAAATAAATATTTACATATGATCTGGGACACTTAAAAAGCAGCATGGCACTTTACATGTCATTTTAAATCCAACTGCCTTGCGTGATATGTTGAATTAGATTAAAAACAACTTTGAGAATTCATATGCAAAACGCTCGATACTCTCACAGGAAATGTACAAAGTAAGAACTCGGAAATGTTGAATGTACAAAATATCTACAGCACAGTTAGCTCATGTGAAGCTCTGGTTTAGTCTCGCCAGATTCCAACATTATGTTCAGTAGAATCAAACTCACTGTTTCAACTGATTTTTTTTTATGCAGAAAACCTGCACGCTATTCAGAACATGACAGTTGTTTTTCTGGCTCACTATGTTGTTTCACCACACTTTTGGGGGAAAAAAAGGACAGAAAGTTGTTAACATGACGAGCAAGTTTTCCATGTATTGAAATTCATTTTGGCACTTTTAAACTTACGGATGTTAGTCTCATGCATTCTCACACGTTTCACCTGAAAACCACGGACGACAGAGTAAGAGAGACGGAGTAAAGTAAAGTGGCCCTTAGCTGCAGTTCATGTTACAACGTTATCTTTCTTGGCAGTGGCAGCGCATTAAAAAGCAACCGAGTCATAACATCAGAAAGAGAGTCTACATCTCTCCCCCATGATAGAGCTTCACCTTCACCCCCATCGACTCCCGTGCCCCTTCCCCGCACACTGATCCTGCTGCAGGATGCCGTCGGGCCCGTAGAAGTACCCGGAGGATGACGGGCCGAGGCCTCCCAGCTGGCGGATGGACTTGCACATGGGGCAGGGGTAGTCGGACAGGCCCTCGATGTCCTCGAAGGCCAGGTTGACGATCTGGTCGCAGCAGGGGTCGCAGTAGAGGTGTCCGCAGGAGAGGCGCTTCAGGCGGGCCTCGTAGGTGATGCAGCCCTGGCAGTGCGGCAGGTCGGGGCCCAGCGACAGGGAGCCGGTCAGGGAGCTGCTCTCCAGGCTGCCGGCCTGGCTGGAGCTCTGCTTGGTGGGAGACCTGGAGAAAAAAAAAGAGAGAAGGGAGCAGTCAGGATGTGAAGGACAAAACAGTCACACGCTGTAGAGCTGCAGCGATATGGACTTGTTTGTTTATTATTAAATCAACACTGGCTGGTTACAGCCTCTCAAATGTGATCATGTTCTGCTTTTCTCTGATTTATTTAATGTCAAACTGAATATGAGTTTTTGGACTCATATTCAGACATTTAAAGACCTCATGATTGGCTCTGAGAGTTCGACATATTTATGCTTCCTCAAATCCACGTCCATTCCTTTCTCGTGAATAAGATATCTCAGGAACACCTTGAGGGACTCTCGTAAAATTTGGAACAAAACTCCACTTGAACTCAAGGATGAACTGATTAGAATTCAGGGGTCAAAGGTTAAGGCCACTATGATATATCGGTGTCAGTTGATAAACGACAGGAAACACAGAACAGAAATGTCGAAGATATGTTTGAACTATTTTTTGTGCAGTGTCTCCATCACATAGTTTGACCAACACAGAGCACAAGTTTAATTTAATTTAATTTAATTTAAACATCGTGGTCACAATTCTTTCAGGACATTTTTTTATATTTGCTTGGGTTTTTTTATTGATTTACTGTTTAGCCTTAAAATTGCCCATAAACAAAATATATTAAATTAACAATTGAATAAAACAGGGGAAAATAAGCAATTCCCATTTTACTGGCAACAATAGCTAAAGAATTTACTAAATAATCGACTAATCACTTTAACACTGTTTTAAATCGTATCACTTTATCCATGCTGCTCTTCTTTAAAGCAGATTTGCTTGAAATCTAAATCAAACAAGCCAAACTAGGGCTGCAACTGATGCTGTTTCCATTATTGACTAACCTGTCAGTTATTTTCTTGATTAATTGAGTCATTGTTTGGCCTGTATAGTGCAAGAGAATAGTAACAGATGTCCATCATAGTGACTTTAGATGTCTTGTTTTGTCCAGATATATTCATATGACAGTGATATAAAACAGAAAAGCAGCAAATCTTCACATTAGAAACACTGGAGCAAGAGAATGTTTGACATCTTTGTTTTATAAAAGACTTCAAATGATTAATAGATTTTCCAAATAGAAGCCAGCTGCCTGACAATCCTAACCAGACCTTCTTTAAAAACATGACACAGCATGTTGCACTTGACGCACATGGGAACAAGCTGGGTTCAGGATTTTCCAGTGCAAACACTAAAAAGAGATTTGATGTTTGTGTACAGATTTGTTCCAGAGGAATAAATAACTGGTCAAACAAGAAGTGATCACCGTTAGGGTGGAGCTGTGTGATTGCTCCATAATTTAAACTGTGCAGGTGTGTCTCTGCAGACATTTCTTGGTCTTGAGATTGAGACGGCATGTTCTGGTTCAGACCTTTAATTATGGCAAATTATCCTCATGATGCCTGAAGATTAATAACCCCTGTTCTTAAAATACACTTGTATGACACCCAGGCGTCCTCTGATAATGGACACCTTATAAATAGCTTTAAAAGGTTTTCATATTCACTGTTTACTAAAATAACATTCTCACACAAACCTTGGCCTTCAGTTTAGGAAAGGCTGAATAAAATGAGAGCAAATAATGACTCAGAAAAATCCTGTTGTCATAACAACTGTGAAGTGAAGGAGGATATTTCCTCTTTATAAAAAAAAAAATCTATTTCTACCTGATTTGTCACAGCCTGCTGACATTAAATCGTTTCACACATCAAATGTGTCCTCAGAGACAGAGCGTTGTCCTTTGCACTGAGGATTACACAATCCAGGATTATAACAGTGATGATTCCTTTTTTTTCTTTTTTTTTTTTTTTTAAATGCAAGCAAATATGAAAAAGAAATAAACAGGTGAATGCACAGGAGATTTGAAAACAGGTGCTTATTATTAAAGTCATGACTGATGGCCACACACACACACACACACACACACACACACACACACACACACACACACACACACACAGAGGATTATTATAGGAACATTGCAGGTTGCATGGGGTGAAACAGGCTGATCAATGTGCACTCACTTTGACGACGATGAATCTTTAAAGCAGTCGAATCTGAGAGCTGCTAGGATCCTCCACAGCAGATCCATGCCGGCTCCTCTCATGGTACAACACTAATGTCATCGACCTGCTTTCTGGCGAGCGTCATATTTTTTATTTTATTTTTTAAAGAAAAAAAATTAAAAAACGACACCGTTGAGTTGAAAAAAGAGAAAACAACCCGACCACACTCCCACGTTGTGTGTTTAAATGTGCGAATGACAAGGATGCGCCATCATCATCATCATCATCATCATCAGCAGCAGCAGCAGCACACATTTGAATGGAGGTAAACAAAGCGCTTCTCTCGTGCCTGTGCGTGTTTGAGTCGCTCGTTTCTCCCGTCGTGCCTCCCCTCTTCCTCCTCCTCCTCCTCCTCCTCTTCCTCCTCCTCCTCCTCCTCCTCCGCAGAAGCAGCAGCAGCGCAGAGTGGACGCAGAGAGGCGCAGCTGAGGTGTTTCATTTGACTGACAGACCTCACTAATGAGGAGGAGGAGGAGGAGGAGGAGGAGGAGGAGGAGGAGGAGGAGGATTCAATGGCCTCAAAGTACTTTAAAGAGGTTTAGAAATGAAGAGGTAACGTCACACCTTAGTAGTGTTACATATTCACTGAATCATTTTAACCTCACCAACACCTCTGGATTTAAATCATGTGTAGATGTGTCAATATAATATTTTGATATAAAGTCATTTTCCTTAATAAAAGAAAAAGAAAAGAAAAAAGAACAGCATAACTGCCTTTCAATTGTTCTAACTGCACCATGTACTGTCTGTCTGCTCCCAGCAGACCACATGACACTAAAAACCTGTGCAATACAATACACTGTGCAGTTATAGTTATAATAGTTTTTCTGTCTGTACATATAATATTTCAGTTATTGTGGATTCTTTACTGTTTTTTATTGCTTATTTATAATACTTGTTACTTCTTTTATTTTCTTTTATCTTGTTTTTCTTTTACTATGTCTCTTGTTTGCACTATAACCTATGCTGCCGTAATCCTGTACATTTCCCCACTGTGGGACTAATAAAGGATTATCTTATCTTATCTTATCTTATCTTATCTTATCTTATTGTTTTATGCTATGCTATGTATTTTTTAAGACCTCCAGCAGAGATTGGGAGCATTTTTTAATTGCCTCTTAATGGCTCTCAACATGTCATTGGCTAGCCGGTGGCTCAAAGCTAACGGTGCTAACAGCGGTAACAGTGCAAAGTGCTGACAGAGCTAAACGTATCTTTTTACTTTTAGTACATACTGCAGCGGCAGTGTGCATTCAACTGGGACATACTACTTCCTCATAACATGGCACCCTGACCTTTGACCCTCTTGCTCATATATGTCCTGTGCAAAGGATTGTGGGTCAGAGAAGCCAGAAAAGCACACTGGTTTACATTCTGCAAAATCTTACCAGGTGTAGTAGGACATCCTGGTACTTTTGGGCTTACTGCATTTGAAATACTATCTATTGGGATATACTAAATATGTGTTTGGCATATATCGCAGAGGGAACCGGGGGTTGGGTGTAAAGCTTCCTTACAACACTGTTGGTCAAGACTGCTACATCAGTTTTTACCTCCATATGAGAGCAGTGCAGAGCCGCTGTGAGCTGTGACCCATGAGGCACACTCACGTGCACTAACATGCACTAAAAGCTGACACAGGCCTGTCAACAAAGAAAGGAGAAAATCTGATAACAACACCCACAGAGGAAGAGACGCTTCATTCTCTGTTCAGGTAGACTCAGGCACTACTCCACTATATCTTTACACAGATATTAGTTGTTTTCTGCTATATTAATGTTCAGAATGTTGAATACAGCTCCTTTAAAATATGTATGTTAATATATTTATATATACTCTGAGATATGGAATCATACATGAAATATATTTAAATATGTTGTTCCCTTTGATTTATTTTTAAAATGTTATTCTCAATTTTTTTCCTCTAGCCTCGTTTTACATATTGATATTTGGTCTAATGATACAGTTCAGCATTCACATATGTAGGCTTTCATTGTTCTGTTTATTTTGAGCTATTTTCCCCTGCACTGTGCATTCATGACATCATTATCAAATGTACTGTTGGCAGCAGTAGGATCAGAATATGATTCATAATACATATACACATTATTGAGAATGTTTTAGTTCAAAAATGGGAATGAAGACGGATTCAAGTAGAGTTTGTCTAGTTGTGTTTTTACCTTTTGGATTATAGTATGATATTTAAAATATGAAAACTGTGGGATTTAGAGAGCAGATTTTGAGTTTTTGCTAGTATTTGGTTGAATATAACAAACTTATCAATACTAATAAGAAGAAGTTATAGTTAGTTAGTTATGGACTGAATATTTGACATTTTCACTGTGAGCATTGCCTAAAGTAACCACCAGGTGGCGACAAGTATTAACCCTAAAAACAAACTACAAACATTTTATCATTCATCATTTTCTCCCTTAATGACAAGAAGAATATTTCCACCATTTTACAATACAAATACTCAAAACTGTGACTGTTGGTCCTCATAAACACCAGCCAACACAGTATATCCTAAACTCCCGTAGGTGTAAGAATATTACTGTTTGTCAGAGGTTGTACAGGCATTGAATGCCTCATTGAGATTAATGAGTCGTATTGCATCATGGTTAACACTGAGATTAAAATAATGGACACAAGGTCAGTTTTAGACTGAATTGAGCTGCTCAGCACATGTTCCTGTGCAGTTTTACATTAACCCGTCTGTTTGCTGCTGGGATTCATTACATTACTCTTCCAGCTGCAGATAAGGGCAGGCGGAGTCATAAACTGGCCCCGGCTGCGTTATTGTCTCCAGGAAATTTGATCCTGTCTGGAAAGTAAATTGTGTGTCAACCAGGCGTGACCTTGCTTTTTTTTGTGAAGGCAGGTAAAGAGGACACAATCCACAAACAATGAGGAGTCAGCAGCTGCAGACACACACACACACACACACACACACACACACACACACACACACACACACACACACACACACACACACACACACACACACACACGTGGTGTAGAGCTGCAGTTTGTCTCTGGAGGTAGATTTTGCTCTGTGGAGATGATGATGTGGAGTGTCAGGGCTTCAGCCATGTTGGCTCCATTCTGCTGCAGAGAAACGTGTGCAGCTGTGTTCATCTGTAGTACAGTGTAAATATTAAAAATGATGATTGGTTCATCGATGTCGAAAAAGGCTAAGTTACACATGCTGAAATCCTGAAACTGATTGATCGACTATACGTTTCAGTTCTATACATTCTCCCAGTGGTGTACTGGGCTGTTTGAGGGGCAGAAATATAAAAATCTACATGAGGGGGGGCCCAGCATGCAGAACGTTTTCTAGCATGTAGACTTTTTATTGTATATTTGAAGCAACTTACAGGCCTCACACTGTTAAAATGTTAATTGTGGTAAATTTGTGTAAGTTTAACATCATGTTTTTTAGTAACAAATCTGCATTTCTAAATATGGACTGGCTCAATAAAGTGTGTCATTTGGAGTCATTTTCAAGGCTGTATAAGTTAGCCTCCATCTTTGTTGCCCTTGTGCAGCCAGAAGTGAAGTGTCCCTCTGGGCCACCATAGACCTAGACGGGCCTTAATACCTCTGCTGTACTGACAGCTCTGAATACTGCCATTATTCTCTGATCCTTGGTGCGACAGGTTGTTACTGATACTGTATGTGCACTGCTGTGGTTGGTGTTCATTTTAGCTTTCAGGTTGAGGCACAAATGCTTTGTGTTTTTCCCTGTTTAACAGTCTGGGTTCTCTTTTTAAATGTGACGAGCCATGTGGATGTTGCACAGGAAACAGACACTGTTTATTTCATGCATTTGCTCAACAGCATTTTCATTCAATAAATTAGTTTTCTTCAAAGACACTAACTGCCACTCCTGTTGTTTTGTGTTGGTTGATACAGCTTATTGTTTTTGTTTTAGCCTGGAAAGCTGAGGAAAGACGGGACAACATGGAACAAAGGGTTGACTCAGATTTGACCCCGGCCGCTGCGTTAAGGACTCAGCCTTGGTGCCGGGTATGCAACCTTGGTGAGGATCTCTCAGGTAATTTGTTAAAAAAGATTTATTTGCCTTCATGGCTTGTTCTCTTTTACAAGCTTTATTTCTGACCTATAGTCTCATTTATTGGTTTCAACCAGTGGTTTCAGTATGACACTTACATTCTGTATTTGTGTCAGATACTTAGAAAATGAAAAGGATTTCAGTTATGTTCCACCAGGGGCATCCTTGTGATTTTTTGTCTTTTTATCATGGCCAATTATAGGCACGAGCCCAAGCACGTGCAGGGGAGAGGCTCGTCTTGCACAGTTCATTGCACCATCCATTTGGTGCATATGGAGCCAATGGCAGCCCAACTGAAAATACACTGAGCATCTATCCCCCCCCCCCACCCCTCACATCTTTAAAAAGTGTGACCTCCTGATATTAACATTCACCTGTGATTGAGTCACTCAGGGGAGACAAATAAAACCGTTTTCAGGTTTCATGCTCAACCAGCAAACCCCCCTCTCCTCTCTGAGAGGAATGGTGTCTGCTGGAGGAGGGATGGGAGGGAGAGGAGGAGGAGGAGGAGGAGGAGGAGGAGGAGGAGGAGGAGGAGGGGGCGGCGTCTCCATCCATGAGGGATGTTGTGTAGTAAGTAAAAGGGGGCGGAGGGTGCAGCTCTCTGCTACTACGTCAGTCTACATCACCGGCACACACAGGACCTTTTTTTGCTCCAGGTACTCGGGGTGACTCCCTACAGGCGCCGACCTTCCCACCGACACAAGGTAAGAACATACATAATCCCGTTTTAATGAGCAATCTAGTCTTAATCTTCCTTTTTTTTAAATGCGTTAATTGCCCTAATTTCCTCGACTACCGGCCGAGCATCCAGGTGCATGAGAACAGGAGGATGTGCATGTGTTTCTGCCACAGCTGGACATTTATTTATCACTAAAAACGAGTTTAAAGGGCCTCCTGTGCAATACGGGATGACCCCTAAACCCCAACCCATGATCCAAGACACAAAACCGATATATGGGTGAGAAAGTGTTATGATATCCGTCATAAATGTTGCAATAAAGGCAATATTTGAAGATTGCAGATTGCAGATTTTGGGTTCTTGCTGGGAGGTCTTGTGCGTTAAGGAGCAATCATCATCATCATCATCATCCATCCATCCATCCATCCATCCATCCAAGCGCACAGGATTGACTCTAAGGAGGAGGAAGGTTACATGTGTTGTGTTTTAATGTCATTAAACGGAACATCAGCTGCTGCTTCATCGGTCCAGTTCTGTCTAATTGGCGCTGATTTTGGGCACCGATGCCCTTGCCCCCCTTTCTCCTTCTCTCTCCAGTACACGGCCATACAGTTCTTCCTCAATCCCCTCCTGTCAGATTATTTTGAAAAAAAAAAAGTTGTCCTTGGCTTTGTGTTGTGACATTTCATTTGTGCAATATCAGGGAAATCTCAGTGAAAGTGCCCGTGGAGCTCGGTGCCCTCTCCTGCGTCGTGCGTCAAAATGACCTTGTAGAAACCCGACGGGGGGAAATGTGATGGAGGAAAAAAAAAAAAAAAATGATGTGAGTGATGAGCAATTTACCCCCTCTGCTTTGCGGTGCTGAAACGACTTTGCTCAGAGAGGAACATTGGTTGATCATTTTAGTGTTCTTTGACCTTTTTCTGTTCGACCATGATGGATGGATGTATGCTCTATATTCAGCCATGCCTTTTCTTTTTTTTTTACAACTTGGCATGTCTGATGTCTTGTCCCTGTGGCAGCCATGATTGCAGTTTTCTGAGCTATTTCTGCATCAACTCACATGATGGGTGGCAGTGAGGGAGAGCAGATACTGATGCAAACCTGCAGGACTACACTGACAGTCCTCTGTGCTTCAAAAAAAAAATAATATATATATATATATGATTTATGGTTTGTGATTCAAAGCCTGACACACATTCAGCCTCTTAATTATCCAGTAAGGCTGCAACAAGAGCAGTTTCTTTATGACAGCTCCTCTTTAAAGGGAGCACAGTGAGCATGTTGACAGTTTGGTTTTTCCCTTTTTTGCTTTTGGTTGTGACTGGATCTTGAGTAGACTTCTGATGCACTCATCCAATCTCCAGGAAAATCACATTTTCTGTTTTTGTGTAGTGGTGATTCAGTGTTGGTTCCTGCAATTCATCCTTCACCCCCTTTTCTACACCTGTGCAGCGTCGTGTCGTGCTGAGCTGGAGTCGTTTGAAGTGCAGGTCTGGGTGCAGGATGAGAACATATCCACATGAAAGGCCCAAGCTAGACGTGGGATTTGAACCCCAGACCTTCTTAACAGTGGAAAAACATTAAAGGTTTTCAATATGAATCCTAGTGGAGCTGCTTCTTCACATACAGCAAAAGAGGCTGTAACTATTGACCTTGCAGTGGTCCATTCCAAATCCATTCTCCAAAACATCCCCCTTTTCAGAGCTGCAACGATAATTTGAATTAGCAGAAAATCAACCAGCAATGATTTTCCTAATTAGGAATCGTTTGTTACTTTCAAACAAAATTGCCAATTATTTTCTGGTTTGAGCTTTTCAAATGTGAGGATTTTATGTTTTCTTCTTTCTCGTATGAATCATTGGCTGGTTGAATTTAACAAGCTGTCTAAATACGTCCCCCCTGAGCTGGCTAATTGCATATCCTCGTTATAATGAATGAGGCCCTTGTTGTTCTGCAGACTGTGGCTAAAGATAGAAAAGATGTTTGATTAAGGGTTTTCTACGCCCTGAGCCATCACTCAGCATCACTCGGCACAACAAAAGCAGGGGCGACTTGACATCAGTGTTTGCAGGTGAGGCTGACGTGGTTCACACAGCTTAGCACACAGGAGCTCCATTTGAAACCCGGAGGAGCTGAGGGAGCTGCTCTGTTTGGTGTTCTCATTTTCTGCCCGCTGCCCCTGCTGATTGGGCCGTGCTCTGCTCCGTCCGCAGAGATTAGCACCGTCACAAGTTACAACTCGCCTCTCGCTGCAGCTGGGATTATTACAGCTAGAAAAAAAAACCCTATAGGTTTGGGTGCAGTAGAGCACAGATATCCTCCTTAATTACCCCATCAGGGTGTTGTCAAGATCCGCAATTAGCAGCTGTTTTAACATTTAGTTCAGTGCTTCCAGGAAACACTGGCTCATTTGTGCTGCATGTTTTTTTTTTCCGGACCGATCTGTTTTGGGCTCGTGATGCTGCCGCTGACATGTTCCCCTCTTCTAAAGATTTACTGTGAGACTGAGAGATAATCGATTGGCCTTCTCTATCTTCTCCAGACGGGTGGGTCCAAGCAGCAATTAGTGTCAAGTACATAACTCTCCGTTAACAACTGACATTTGTTTCTTATAAACAAAACGAGGTTTCTTCTGCCTCTTAACATATGCATTACTATTCATTTTTGCTTGATTTTATATATTTGAGAGATTTGTTTATTATAGTAGTTTTGTAACAAATTATCATAGATTATAAATATTTCTTTAACAAGCCCCTAACTTTCCTTATAATGTTATAATGATTTCATAGTATTGGGCTTATATGTAACTTTAATTTTCTTGGAAGGTTTCTGCTAAGGGCTTTGTAATCTGGAACAAAAAACTGGGCAAATAGAGACGGTGTTCAACCACTACACCTCTGATTAATTCTTCAATTCTATTGCTAGCATGACCTTCTTCTAAAGAAAATGTAATTTGTCTAAATGCAGCTATTCTGCAACAATATAATTCTTTCTGTAATCTCCATAGATGTAAGTCATGGAGAAGATATACAACAAGACAAAAACGGAGAATAAACGTTCCAAAAAATGAATTACATATTTAAATGGATCTCCGTCAGCTGTTCAATTCAGTAAGATTTTGGCAGTTTTTTTTTTTTTAAAAGGAAATTGTGCCTTTACTGTTTTTTCTCTTTTATTAAAGTGTGATTTTTAGAGAAACAGTTCGACATTTTTGGGATATATACTTATGAGTTTTCTTTCTTTCTCATATCCGTGCATTAAGTAAGGAGCTGGAAGCAGTTAGCTTAGCTTAGCATAATGACAGGAAACAGAATGTAACTTTATGTAACTTAAACCAGATTTAAGTAGTCAGCTGTTTCCCCTGCTGGTCTTTAGGCTAGGCTAAGCTAATTGCATCCATACTTAACTCCATACTTGACACACAAGACTCTGCAAGAAAGCACAAAAGCATATTTTGCAAAATGTTGACATTTTTCTTTAATATGTGAACTACTTCTATTTCTCTTTTTATTTATACCTAATCACAAAATCTTTTCAAGAAACCTTCAAGGAGATTATTAAGAAATCAGAGAACCTCTAAATAGAGCATCTGCTCCTCTCTGCCTCACCACTTTAAACACAAGTGTTCGGTGCAGTGATGAGATGACACACGGCGCAGCTCCGGCAGAAACACAAATAGATTTGATGCACAGGGAAGCAGGAGCAAAGCTCGCAGTGGCAACAGTTTAATTGAAACGGCCATAAAAGAAACATCACAGAGAGAGAATGTCTGCAGTGGATGAGAGATCTGCAGGGGGGGGTTTGACCTACATATGCTCTGGTGTCTAGGAATGATTCACCTCCTCCTTGGAAGTAGTGTTGTTGTCTTGCAGTGGATTATTCACTATTACACAGAGCAATGCTAATCAGATTTCTGCTTATTCTCATGATTCATTTGTCACATTTTGTTTATAAATTCAGTTTCCTTCATGTTTGTACTTTGCAGGTGTGGGATGTAACTAAGTAGGCTACATTTACTCAAGTGCTGTACTTAAGTACATATTTGAGGTACATGTCCACGAGTACTATTGTATGTACTTCGAATACTTCTAGTCTTCTCCATCTCAGAGGCAACTATTGTACTGTTTATTACCACTACATTTGTCTGACAGCTTTAGATACTTTTCAGATTAGTCAGCCCCTTCCTGTCCAGTGAAAACCGTGTATTCACAAATGTGTTTTTTAATTTTTCTGATACTCCTTTTGTGGGTTTCTACTTTTTAGGCTAAATCAACAATTTAAAAAGGCTCTTGGATCAGTTTCAAAATGCGTCGCCACAATGCTGAAAACGGGGCTTTTTTCTGTCTTTCTGAGCCCAAGTTGACATTTCAGAGATACTTCGTTTTAGTACAACCTTGCACATCTACAGCAGTAAAATGCAACATAATGCATTTCTTAATATTAATCCTAAACATCATATTTAACAGTAAAACACCGACAGAGAGCATTTTAATGCCCAATGATTACTTTTACCATTGATACTTCAAGTAAATTTAGCTGACAACACATTTATTTAGGAGGTTTTGAATGCAGAACTTTTACTTGTAGTGTAGTATTTTCACAGTGTGGTACTTTTACCTAATTATAGGATCTGAATACTTCTTCCACAATTGGAGATTTGCATTTTCTCAGCAGGTCAGTCATTTTCTATCAAACACACCTTCAGTTTAAGACTATTTGAGATGACTGCAGGTCACAACACCATTAACTTGTAGGGACACGTGTGGTGAATACTAATGAACTACACATTAGAAAGAAACACAAATGTGAGCTGTGAAAACCTCACAGCTGCATTTTGCACAACAGTTTTTATCTGCCCTGCTTGCAGGTTTTGAGCTGCCCCCCTCTCAGCTGCCCTCAGTCTGACTCCCCTTTAGTCCATTTTGCAGCGAGCAAAGCCAAAATGGATGCAGAGGGCTGACGTCACGCGGTGTTGCTAGCCGCCTCGGTGCCACCAGGGTGACGGTGCACGCTGAGAGCTCGAGCGGGGGGAACAATGACGTGACTCGTGTTAGGCTGCAGATTCTCCCAAAGGGCACTTTGCAGCCGGGGAGGAGCTATGACCCGGTGAGCCTAACAACCAATCATCACCCCCCCTCCCCTCCTCTCAAGCTGCTGTTATCTCCTCAGCCTCGATGGGCCTGAAGCCATGCAGAAACATGGTGCAGCTGAGTAAAACTCTCACTTCCTGTGTGACTCTGAGCAGGAGCTGGACCGATGCTGCTGGGAGAAGAGTTTTTATTTTATTTATCTCACTCATTCATCACTGCTGATGGGCGAGTCGACTCGGGCACCTCGGTCCTTGTGGCCAGAAAACAAGACATGAATAATTGATCCTCCACGCAGCCTCAGGAGGACTCCCCCCTGGAAGCTCAGACCAGACCAGAGTAGATAGAAACATGATGGATGGGGACGGATGAAGAATGCTGGTTGTTGGGTTGAATTCAGAGCTACAAGAGGCCTTGGCTGGGTCAAGATGATGAAGCACACTGTGTGTGTGTGTGTGTGTGTGTGTGTGTGTGTGTGTGTGTGTGTGTGTGTGTGTGTGTGTGTGTGTGTGTGTGTGTGTGTGTGTGTGTGTGTGTGTGTGTGTGTGTGTGTGTGTGTGTGTGTGTGTGTGTGTGACAGGTTCAAAAGACTTGTCATGCACCTGCTTCAGTCTAGAGGACATTTAAATGACTTCACCAGTGATGGAGGTCATTCTAAACCAACTCCCACAAAGAGTTTATATCATTTTGATTAGTGTCACAGGACGATATTGATTTAACCTTTTGACTCCTCCGACCCACAAGAGGCTTGTTAAGAAATGAGCCAATGCAAATATTTTTAGCAAGAGAATTTAAATCTCTATTCATCCACAAAGATCTAAAGGGAACACTATACAAAGTAAATAATTTAATATTTTGCCATGGCGAGTATTGAGATTTAGCAGAACTAAGCCTTTATCATTGTTTGGCAAAAAGCTTTGTCATTTAATTACGAAGCCAACATTCAAAACATTCATACTCAGGTAAATTCATTTCACATTTAATTCAGTTGAAAAATAAATTCTAGCAGCAAAGAGAAGAGTGTCACTTCCTAAGAGATGTTATTCTTGGGTTTTCTAAAGACTAAGATTCTACAGTCATGATAATATATATATATATATATATATATATATTTATGTATTTACTGTATCAGCTGTCTTGTCATACGCTTTCCACGTTTGGCGAGCTGATATGAAATGAGCATATGGCTGAATGTAATCTCCTCCTGTGGTCTAAGTGTGCTTTATTATGAGCGTAGGTGTTTGTTGACTGAGTCTTGTGGGGGGGGAAATCTTCAAACAGAGCAAACGCGTGGGCTTCGCTGACCCGACCCAGAATGCAACGCTCCTGATGCACTCATGAGAGCAGAAACGACTCTCCAAAGGAGATATTAGCGGCCATCCTGTGGACTGAGCACAAAGAAGAAGCCAGATTTTGTTATTGTGTGTTTCGGGGATGTTTTATGTGCATCTCAGTGGGCTGTGAGGAATAATTATATAGATAGACATGTTTTATGTTGTTCTCAAGTGGCGTTTGTGAGGAATAAATGCCCCTTGTTGACATTTTAAAACAAAAAGAAGCACGCAAAACTGCTGACGTTTATGGAGTTTTGCTTTTAGTTAGAGCTCCAGCCGCGACTTCATCTCTCACAAAGATGACTGCGTTGCTTGGTTTCTGTCTAAAATCCTATTAGAGGAATTTTCTAAAATGACAAATCAACAAACCTTCAGATACCCACTCAATTTGAAAAACATAATTTGCAATTCGAAGACCAGCCTGTATCTCTGAAAAAATACTGAATGTCAAACTTAAGCTGATTTGTTTTTTTTGTCAGAATAGAAATGAACAGTGGTGTTTCAGGAATGAACTCATCAGATTTCATTCAGCGGCGATGCTTTCTTTATCAGCACGCCGTCTTGATCAGGATTGTGCTGCCTAGTCTCAGGGACAATCTATCAGAGGAGGAAAATTCCCAGCATGCTTCACGACGAGAAATCAAAGATGTCAAGAGAAATGAATTTGGCGCCGCATGACATTACCAGCCATCTGCAGCTCTGAGGATTCCACTGACCTAATCATCACCATCTCTCTCTCTCTCACACACACACACACACACACACACACACACACACACACACACACACACACACACACACACACACACACACACACACACACACACACACACGGTAATCTCTCACTTTTGCACACATGCCTTTCTTTTTCACTCTTTAGCACACACACACACACACACACACACAAACTCTCAGACAAAGACTGTCATCACTCATGCTCATCTCTGTCACACTCGCTAACTGCAGCGTCTGTGCCGTCAAAGTGAGCATCAAGATTTAATTCAGTGTGCAAACGTGTGAAGGAAAAGTGGAGAAAAGCAACAACGCTAAAATCACATTCAAGACACGGTATGAATGCTGCAAGACTAGGTGACAACTAATAATTAATATTTATTGACTTTCAATCAAACTTTATCTTGATTATGAGTGTGTCCTGTTATATTTATACAAAAGTCTGTTGTTGAATTTAATAATTCCAAGCAAATTGTAATTCTAAGTGATTCATCGTAGTGTTTAACTTTGATTTAATGCATAATAGCAGATCACACGTTATTATTTTTAGCATTGATTTGATACATTGTGATTTTGCATATGAGCATGTAAATTAATCAATTAGTTGATCATAATAATAATAAAAAAAAAAACTATTTTGATATCTGATTAATCGTTTAAGACATTTTATTCCTAGCAAAACATTAATTGGTTTCATGTGTGACAATTGACTAAATATGTTGGGTTTTCAGACTGTTAATCAGACAGAACAAGACATTTCAAGACGCCATATTGGGCTGGAACATTGTAACATGCATTTTAACTATTATCTGACCTTTTTATAGACCAACAGATTAACTGATTAATGAAAATAAATCTTATCTGTAGCCCCAGCATAGAGTGATGCCTATGCATGAAGCTGTGTGTTTAGCTGCCTGCTGATGAAAGCTAGGGTTATATTTGGAGACAGGAATGACTCATCCCGGCAGCCAACGAGCGAGCTGTTAATTGGATGCAACTTTAAACGAACGTGAGAAATTCATATGTAAACTAATGTACCTCAGGCTCTGAGAGCTCCAATAACAGAAACCTTTGAGACGCTGAAGTAGAAATGTGTTGGTATCAGCTCTGTTATTTACTGAATTACATTAAATAAATCAAGAGGCCTCTTAAAGTCTTTATTCTTAAGGCTCCACTGTGCCATCAGATGGGGAAAATATAGATTTCCTGTACATGATTTTACACAAAATAACCCCAAATTCAGCCTGATATATTTGGTATCCTTTTGGATCGACACTAGAATTTAAATACATCTTTGTGGGAGTGAACAATCCCCAAATCTCCATAGTTTCCTGGTGGAGTTTGTTGCTGCTTCCAGGTGATGCTGTCGGTATGTTTGTTTTCTCTGTTGCTCTGTTGAAAAAGGCTTTTCAACATCACTATTTGACTTGTTAAACTATATTCTTGCCGGAAACTCTGAAGGCTCCGAGGTCTTTTAACACAAGCAGAATAGCAGCCTTTCATTTTTGTTCCATGAAGCCAACTTGCTAAATGTCAAAAAGAAACCCAGGAGGTGAATATAAATATAGTTCAGAGGTTTTGTTTATCACAATGGGATGCTGTTTATTGCTTAAAACCTAGAAAACCTTTCAAACTGTCTGGAAAGGAGCTCAGGAGAATATTTTTCAGCTATTGCATCTCTGAATATTGTCCAGCTCAAATGAAAGCATGTTTCGTGGGTCTTTTTAGATGCTGAAACAACACTTCTGGTAGTCTGGCACATAGTTTATCACTAGCTAATTGCACTCTGCACAACATACCTCCACCTGTCACAATGAGGTCAAACTAAAGCGTGCGGCAGATGAACCAGATCAAAGACGCAGCAGTGCCTCTTTTTTAATCATGTGGACATGAGTAATGTGATCAAACCACAATGTGGACATCTGTTTATGTAAACATGCTAGTTACAGGGATTGAAATAGGTCTTATTTTGGGTATACAGGGAGAGAAAGAAAGCAGAAGAAGAGATGGTAACTCTGTGAACCTCATGCTGTCAGGAAAATAAATCGAGCTGTGAGTGTGATATGATTTCATCAAAGCTAGTTTATTCAGAGGACCTTTCAGCGTGGCGTGGTTTAAGGGCGGCGGTCGCCGTGCTCTATACGAACGGCTCGCTGGTTTCTTCCTCCTCATCAATCTTCTCGGAGCCCGTAAACGCTTGTCTTTTTCCCTGCCAAAAGCTGTCTGCTGCTAAATGGTTCTTGTATTTCCACTAAATAAAATGTCCCGCTCCTGTCATCGAGTGCCAAGGCCTAATGGGGAAAGGAGAAATCCATTTTGGACAGTTTAGCAGATGCTCTTAACCTTTTGAGTTTTTAACAGTGCAGATAGGAGTAATTGTTAAATGCTCAAAGCTATCAGTGACTTATGAATGGAGGTCATGCGCTGGTGTTGAATGAACTGCCCTGTCAGAGTTGGACTAATGTGGTTATAACTCCTCCAGTGGCTGATGGAGATCTCTAGCGCGCCTCTGAAAGGTAAATAGTTGAGATGTCTATTCACAAATTAAATACAATATTCCCAATACAAAACATTACTCTACTGAAGACTGCGACTGTGTTGTAGATCTAAGAAAAGCTTCCTGCTGTGGCTGGAAACAACACTGATGAAATAGGTGAGAAAGAACAAATAAACAAGTGTGAAGGACACAAGAGAGCTCCGTAGAGCTGAGGGTGCTAATTCTTTGTCACTATGAGTCTCACTTCAGACAAAACTCACTTGATCCAATGTGAATATAAGAATATTGAATAGTGAAACCATAAGTGCAGTTGGCCTTTAGGCGTTTACTGTTCATTCCCTTATGCATCCAGGCCTTTGGTGATTTGGTGCAGCTCCAAGATTTCATGATTCATTTGGCTCCCATGTTTTTCAATGCCATCTTTTGTTAGCATGCTTTTAGCCGGAAACATCGTATGTTGCACGTGTGTTAGTGCGTTGAGTGTGTGAGGCTTCCCGTCCCTCTGGCGTCTTCTCCGCACACTAAAAAGAAAATGGGATTACATAATTAATTATTTCAGCATTGGCAAAGGACCCCCCGCCATGACTGTTCATTTATTATCAATTTACACTTCATTACAGATGCCAGAACAGTTTGGAAAAGGGCTTTGATTCTCAATAACTCGTTATACTGTGAGCTTATCTAATTTTCTCTAGAGCATTTAAGGCATATTTTTATCAGGCATATTTTTTCACTGAAGCAGGCCACAGTTACCCTCCATATGCAGGAAGGTATTTGTTATTCATAGACAGAGAGACCACCAACTCCCAATCTCATCTCAGTATCTCTGGCTGGTGAAAGGCTAATCGGATGGTGATGGGATGCCTCATTGTATTCAGATGGGCCTCAAAAGTGTCCTTCTACAAAGGTCGTGACCATGGTGACGAAGGAGGACCGGCCAATCAGCTGACTCGTCAGAGAGAAATAGAAAATGGTTGACTGGGCAGAGATGAATGTAGAGGATTTCAGCTGTACAATGTCTTAAGTTAAAGACAGGTTGTATTGTAAGCAACATACTCGTAGAGCAGGTGGCAGAGGTCAAACTGGAGCTCATTGACTGCAGTTCCCTATTGCTGCTTGATGCTGGATATACTAATGTTCTAACTGAACTCTTCTTCACTTCTCTGTAGTCAACAAGCTTCTGGCCCGCAACGAAAGGCAACTTTACTACTTTTTAAATAAGAAATATTATTTAGTTCACAATGTAAATTACAGAAGCCTGTCAACATGAAATGAAGCAGTTGTACTTGCTTGCAGGCAGTTCAGAGTCAATAGATGACACTTTTTAACATTTCTTATCCATACAGAAAATACCTTTTTGGAGTCATAATGGATCAGATTTAGTCAGTATTGCGACCTGTTATTTAAAGCACCATGATGAATATTGTTACACAACTAACAATGCATGTGCATTTTGAAGGGGGAATGATAACGTTATCAGCAATAACACACAGTTATCTTATCCTCCACCTGTTCTCCATGCATGACATATTTACCCGGCTGTAAAACCCTCCTCAGTTCCCTTAACATTATTTGTCTTTTATGGGAGCAGTGCAGGCTGGGTAAATGTTAAAACTGATGTAGATACAAACTGAACTAACTGATTATTAGACCGGCTGCTGTGGTTCAAAATGGTCTTCTGTCACTGGATAGTATTTTCGGTGTGTAGCCAGCTCTCTGCATAAGGATGAGAATTTAAACATATTAAAAAACGCCCACTCATGTTCCTGCTTCTCTATGCTTTTCAATGAATTCATGAAAACTGCAAACAAGGTCATTTCCTTTTGTTCAAACACAGACCTTATATTTAATTCATCCTGTCTGCACTACAGGTTTACTGAACCACAGCCTGTAGGCAGCAGAACATAGTGACAGTGCCGGATCATGGATTTTAAGCCTGGACTTTGAGTGTTTTCACTTGGCAGTTTGTTTTTGAGCCATGAAATCCATTTTTTTTGCTGCAGGGTGGAGCTGAGAGGAGTGAGGCAACCGCAGTCATCATGGCTTAAACAGCCTTTAATATATTTCTAATGAAGCAATCTCTATCAAAAATGCTTCAATTAGTAGATTGGAGGAAGTGAGGTACGGTATTTAGATTCTAATGGAAAGAAAAAAAAAACATTACTTTCATACAGAGGTGATTATTTAATGATTTCTTTGTCATAAATAAGGGAAAAGTAAATATGTTTGGATTTTGGACAAAAAGACATTTGAAAATGTCACATTGGTCCGTGGGAAATTATAAGTTTTATAATTATAGTTGTTATGTGATAGACAAATCAATTGCAAAGTCCCTTCTGTTGAATGCAGATTGGCCAATCATAGCATAGCATCGGCCGGCTTTGACCAGGGTCCGCTAGGCTCCGTTCCATATACCCTCATGCAATCATTTTATAATTTCTTAATTTCCAGTTTGGTTTTGTGGATTTGGAGCTTGTCATGGTAAAACATTGTGTTATAGTGATACTGGTTTCCTGGAGAGGTTGGAAGGAGATATACGTTTCTATATAAAAACCTGTGGAGTTAAAATTAGTAAATTAGCACATCATTAACTAGCGTAGCACTTTTATTCTACTTGCTACTTAAACACATGCTGCTTTTGCTTTTCAATGATTGTTGCAGTGGACAGAGACCTACATGGCTTTACAGGAACAGTGTCATTCCTTAATTTCATTGTCTTCTGTCTCGATCTCCAGGTGATGTGGAGGTTCACTTTAACACTTTGATCTGTAGCTTTAGCTTCCATCTGTGTATATAAACAGACATCCTTCATAAACTATTCAATTGCATATTCTAGACCCTAATATCTGCTTCTCTCTGAAAGCGCTTTTCCAAAAATGTTGTTATATTTATTCAGGGAGTGCAGTTAGTGACAGTGTGGGCTCCATGTTTGTCCCAAATGCATTGCACGGGTCTGAATCTGTGTATTTGTATTGCAACATGCTTAGCTTTTCAACATTTTCTGGGACAGACTGACTCAACAGCAGCTGAGCATGTGAGTCAAATCTGAGCAATTAATACAAAACAACTTCTTAATATGACTTTGTAGCCGTTATCCAACGGATTCCATAAGTAATAGAAGCACATGCTTGAATCTCCTGGCTGAGACAATGTGAATTGGTCACTCAGTTATCACAAACATGCTAGTGAAAACTAAAATGAGCAAATGATGGATTGAGATCCAGGCTGGTGACAAAGCACCAAATGTCTTTCACAACATTTGCTGACGATGTGATGCTGCCTGTTGGAGTGAGAATCTGTTGAAACAAAAGTTTTTTCTCATGACCACAAAATGAAGGATATGAATGAATGGATAGATGAATTACTAAATGGTGTCTGATAATAGCCATTATAGATCTTTACTCTGGGCCATAGAATTTGAGCCCAGCATGAAACATTCTTTCTAAATCCTGTGGCCTGAGGAACGTTTGTGAGGCTGGAAATCCAAAGAAATAACAATGACTTTTTTTGCAGCCAGCTTCAACAGAGCTGTTAAGTGAGAAATTGAGCAAGACCCGACCCAAAGGCAGTGCAACAGAGGCTAAAGTCAACAATGTACACGCATCACTGATTTAGCACTGGCTGCTTGTTCCCGTCGTTCAGCCTGAAGCGTTTTTTAACCCCCAAATGTTTGTCACTGGTCCAGTTCAGCAACTTGTAAAGCCTCCTGCCTGAAGTAATACATAAACAACATTAACTCAACATAGTGGTGTGGTGGTGATGTATGGTGTTCTGATTAATTTAAGATTATAAGGGTTAAAACACAGATCCCATTTGTTCCAGACATCTTAACAGTTCGATGAATTGCCATGAAAGAGGATAAATCAAAGACACTGTGGTGATGCCTTCACTTTTCCTCTTGCGCCACCATGAGGCTGACATTTGTGGTTTTGAATGAAATATCTCCAACAACGATTAGATTGATTGCCATGAAATCTGGTAAAGGCATTCTAGCATCTTTGATGATCAGTTCAGTTTTCATACTGCTCCATCAGCAGGGGGAATTTTGATTTGGTTTATTTTATATTGTCTATACAACCAAATTCCTGCAAAACAAATAACCTCCCATCTGCCTTTGCTCTAAGTTGTGTTTAGTGCTCAATAGCAAATGTTAGCATTCTAGCACACTAATCTAAGAAGCCTTACATCAGCAAGTTTGCATCATTATTGAGAGCATGTCGTCATGTAGCTTCATCTGGTTGCATATTACCAAAGCTGTCATCATTACACAAACTGATCAAAAAGTAACAAGAGCAGTTTTGTATTCCGTAATCTCTGTGTTATGCAATTCTGACTATATCCCGACAAGCAGTAGTGTAGGGAGCGCTACAGTAGGAGAATCATTAAAAGGACTTTCCCCCTCCTTCTCTGGTTTTGGTTTCAGCTGGCTTTCGCTGAGCGTGTTCATAGAAACTCAGATGTCCCAGCAGACCTTTGGGTCGTGTGATGTTGACTTGGAAGTAGTCTGTGTCTGTTCAACACCCCGAGGCTACACAGGAAGCTTTCAAAGATTCCCTCCCTCCCACTGCCTGCTACCCTTCCTAGTTAAATCTGCTGTGGTTTTTCTTGCTCCAATACAATTATTGTACACAAACATTGTTAGACAACTAGGTTGAACACATTTTAATGAACAGGAACAACGATAATAAGTGTCAACAAGGTTGGTCTGCAGTTTATTGGTACTTATCTGGTGTAATTCAACACCCCCCTCCATCCTGATTACATGGCTCATTGATTAATTGAGAAGTACAGCGTCAGTGCAGTCTGATCAATTCCTAGACACAGAGGCAACAATAAATATTGTGTAACGGGTGGTGTGTGGACCCAAGTGCAGTACGACCAGGAGACAGGGTAATGTTCAGGAGCTTCATTCAAAGCGGAACAAACAGCAGGTAGACAGGTAGGAGATAACTCAAGGGGGATATTCCACTCTAGAGAGCGCTGATCCGTCAGCGGAGCAGGCAGACAAAAACCAAGAGGAGCGAAGGCTAATCTCGTGGTCGGGGACAGAAGGCTGAGTCGGTTAACCGGGGCAGAGGCAAGGCGGAGAAGGCCAAACAAGCAGGGTCGGCAACGGGAAATCAGTCCGGGGAATAACGCTGGAAGGTCTGGCATAATGCGGAGAACGATCTGGTGGCAGTGAGTGTGTGTGTGTGTGTGAGACTGGGGTATTTATACTGAGGTGAGTAGTGCAGCAGAGTGAGCAGGTGAGAGTGATGGTGCTGATGAGGTGGGTGTGGCAGACAGGTGCACTGCATGAGGCTGATTAGGTGAGTGAGGGAGAGTGTGGTGAGAGAGCGGGGGCTGGGCTGTGAGCTGAGAGAAATAGTGCAGGAAGAGTGAACAGGCGTGACTGTGCCATATTGAGCACTTTGCCAATATTGATACCATGATGTTGTAAATGCCAAGATTCAACATAAACATCCAGTATGATGAAGTGGACTTGTCTAATGCATTATATTACAGGGGTAAACAAGGTGTTCATGCCTTTTTTCCTCACAATATGACAACATGAACGGGCATTAATGAACACTTAAGAGCAAAGAATCGGCAAAACGCCACTTTTCCTCCCAAATGTTGTGTGGATGGTTGAAAGCAGATTGGTTTATATTTGCATAACGCATTTAGATTTTCTTTTGCTAACATTGGATATTTACAAGGCTATCCAATATTTTGCATTATGACATTTTGTGAGTTAGGTCGTTTGCGAAGGTTAAATGCCAGATCGTGTCATAGTGTGTTGGGAAGACAAAGAAAATATTTGAAAAGTACATTTTTTCCTGATTTGTTTGCGGTTATTTGATCCCTTTAGCAGTCACCATTGCTCATAAAAGAATTGACAAAAAAACTGAAGTTTTATCATGTTATATTAATATGAGTCTCATACTTTACAGTAAGAGAAAGCTAGGATCTGGTTTGATGTATTTCCAGCTGAAAAAGGATGCTGTGTTCAGAGAGGGGGTGGGGTAGTCGTTAAACAGTTCGACCTGAGCGAACATGGAGAATGACTCAGAGGAGCTGGATGTTAGCCTTTGATTGCTCCTGCAACACCGTCCTAACCCTGGTTATATACCATCAGCAGGAATACTTTAAAACTCTGCACTGCCACCCATTTCACTATAATATCCATGAAATGAAAAGTTTCCTGTGATGTCTGTGTGTCAACTTTTAATACCGTCTGCAGTTTCATAGTGTATTGCCCATTACAAGTGGTTCTGAGTTTCTTAGATAAACACTTATGTGAAGCATCAATCATTAAATAGTGCTGTTACACAGGAAGGAAAACTAATGGGCCGTTGTTGCAAAAGAGACAAGCAGTGTCATTTTTCATTTTGTGCTTTCAGTTTAAACAGTTATATGACAGGACATGAAAAACGAGGTAATAAGAAAGGAAGCCTGTTGTTTAGTTTTATTTCAATAACAGATACAGAGCTTTAAGAGACAGGGCTGGATGGTTGTGTTAGCTTTGACACGACGTTGTTCTGCAGTAAGCCAGCGTTTGTGTTCGTGTTGTTGCGTGCTGCCGGCTCCCTCAGGCTGAACATTTTCTCTCTTTCTCCCCCCACGCTGAGCCACGGCTGTTGCTCTCTTTATAGAGACTATGGGAAGCTACCAGAATGATTTCAGTGTTGGCTACAGCTGCAGTCGACCCCCAGAGACTCTCTCTCTCGGGGCACATATTCTCTGCTTGGTCTCATGAGCACATACATGCTGGAGATGTGTTGTCCTGGCAGACACACTGTAAACAATCTCTCATCTTAGCTTCAGTCGACCAGGGTATGCAGCTGGGTATTTACTGGCCAAATATGTCCTTAACATTGATAGCCTAGCAAAAAGCTGTGATTTCCATTAAGTAAGCAACACTCTTATGAATTTAAATTAAAACATGAATGCATTATTAATACAACAATGTTTGAGATATTCCTTAAAGTAAAATATTTTTAAAAAAAGTCACCAGTAATTAAAATCGTCCAAAAGCTAAAAAAAAAAAAATCTAATCTTCTCCCCATCAATAATTACTGTTAAACCGACTCCAACACGTTGTGGATGGCCACTGATCTCCTCTTGCTTCACACTGGTGTACATTTCAACGAGCATCAGTGAACACAACAGCTGTGAACACGACTAGCAAGCATGTGCCAAAGTTTTAAAACAGATTGTTTTATCAGCCATAGAGATAAAGCAATCTGCTTAAACTGCAGCATCAGTGATTTATTTGTTAAATATTAAAAAGGGTGCCTGCTGCTGTCGTTGATGAACACATCTGGGCAGGTGTTTTTCAGTGTAAAAGGCGGAAGGCGAAGTCACTTGCCTCATGAAAATTGTGTCTGTTATTGATTTGGCACTAGTTGTGTCGCTGTGAACCGACCAAGTTAGGTTTTGAATATTACTACACACGCACTGAGATTGTTGATACTTTTAATAATGTTATATAGCCTAGATATATTATTATGTGTTGATTTTAGACAAGGCACTTTTATCTGTATACTACATTTTTATACACAAAGGCAATTCAAATAGCTATACATAAGGAAAAACATATGTCTGATATGTCTGCACACTGGACTTTAGCTCCCAATAGATCTACACTGCTCTTATATTTGTCTGTTAAGTTTGAAGAAACAGAGCCAGGGTAGCTTCTTCCACATTCTACCCTTTATGCTAAGCTAAGCTAACTGGCTGTAGCTTCAAATGGCTACGTTGATTTGAATGTCTGTTGTAAAGTTACATTTTGAACATTATATAGCATGTCAAACGCTCACAAATGCTAATGATGTTTTCCCTGCTGCTTTTGTTTTGCCCATTTGTAGTGCTTGCAGCCTTTTCTTTGACGCAGCATGTCCTCGGCAGTGAGACAAACAAGGGCAGCATCACAGTGACATAAGTGTCATGGAAACAAGCAGGGTGGCCTGTTGATAGATTTACAATAGCTCTTTTTTTTTCTGCACTGTTCCGTTTGTTTTTTCTCTTCTTAACTTGATGAGGACTAAGATAATGGTGACAGGAAATTAAAAGTAGCAATGGACGAGCACAAGGAAGGAAGGAAGATGAATGAAAAAGTGTTGAGATGTAGACGTTATCTTCTGACTGCCTAGCAACAAACGTGTGGTTCGAAGTCAGAGTTCACAGATTGTAATCACGATTGTCCTCAGTGGGAGCTTCACTCTGACCTTAACAGTAGTAGTACCTTCTCTGTACATGGTCACATACAGCATCACACCGCAGCCCTGCTTGTTAATCACAGATGTCGGTGTCACAGCATGGATCCATCTTATGACTGCTCTGCGGTGAGCCCACTGTAAATGCCACACTGTGATTTGTGCCGCGCTGTTATGTCCTTTTTTCCCCCCCCTGCCATTAGTACTGAGCAGGATGATCAGTCCTTTAAATGTCAACGCGCTGTGAATGTCAATGGGCCTTCAGTAGGAATGCCGCTGATCTAGATTGTGCCTACAATGGATGATTCTCCCTCTCATGCACCAGTGTGATTAATCATGCTAACACAAACCCTTTTTTCTTTGCTTTCTCCACAGGATATTGGTATCCGAGCGCACGCTGGCCAAAGTCCAACAGCAGCAGTGCAGTGGAGCAGGGTGCTGTCCGCGGAGCTGAATTCATCAGCTAACAGAAAATCCCCAGTGCACACTCATGTGCTTGGGCCGCTCCTGATAGCTCCCATTCCTAACAGCATCTGACCACCGACTACACACCCAAGATGGACGACGACGGGCGCTACAGAGACGGCCGCTCAGACTTTGTCCGCGGCGCCAAGGACATCGCCAAAGTGGCCAAGAAACAGGTGGGCAAGAAGATCGGGCGCGGCGCGGACAAAATGGCCGACGAGTACACCAAGCGCTCCTACAAACGCTTTGAGGAGGAAGATGATGATGAGGACTATGGCGGCGTGCCGAGCAACGATGGGTATTACCGCAATGACAGCCGGGCCAATGACGACGAAGGTCACAGCGACTCCACTGAAGGACACGACGAGGACGATGAGATCTATGAGGGGGAGTACCAGGGCATCCCGAGGGCGGACTCGGGCAAAACCGGCAGCATCGATGGAGGGACGGTTGCCCAGGCGCAGCAGTTCAGGGATCTGTCGGCCTACGAGGCCGAGAGGAGGAAAGACCAGGACGAGCTGGCTGAGCAGTACGAGACCATCCTGCAGGAGTGTGGCCACGGGAAGTTCCAGTGGACGCTCTACTTTGTCCTCGGGCTGGCATTGATGGCGGATGGCGTGGAGATCTTTGTGGTCGGCTTCGTGCTGCCCAGCGCAGAGAAGGACATGTGTCTATCTGAGCCCAACAAGGGCATGCTGGGTAAGATTTCCAGATATTTTTCTTCTAATTTGAATGAAAAATAAGGTACTAGGATTGTTGTAATAGCAGTACCGACATAGTCTCGTGTTTCTGTCCACTAAGCAACTGTTTTCAACTCGTCTACTGTCTTCTGTGCCCTTTCTCTGTTTGTGTTCGTCTCAGTGGCTCCTTTGGGAGTTTATGGCAACGCTTCACATTTTATCTCTGCCTTATCTCAGCAGCTACCTTTGCAGTTTATCCCCCAGTAATTGCTTTTCTACAGCCTAGTTGGCAGAGGAACTACAGCTATTTAAGATTCAACTGCCCGTGCAGACTCTGAACAGGGGTAGAATTTTAATCGAACCCTTCAGCCTCTCAGTTCTCTGCTTCAGTGTGTTTGTTATGTGTGTGTATGTGTGTGTCAGGTTTTGAAGGTGATTGTGGGCGCATTTTTTTGGGTAAATGCCAATGTACTCTATTTTTCTTCCTCAGAGTATATGCAGCATGTCTGTTGCTTTTACTACTTCACAGCATACAGAAAACACGGAGCTCGTCGTGATCTTTTTCCTATCCTCAGGGCCAATGTCCAATCAGAGTACAAACCTGCCTCACCATCTGTCATTGGCTGCCCAGCAAGGACACCATGGACAAGGGCCAGAGGTCTCCTGGAGTCAACAAATTCAAACACACTATTCAGTTCACATAAATAAATTATAAAATATACATTTAACCAAACGTGTCAGGAGTTACAAAGAGAAACATCTTCAGCATAGAGACACCTGGTCAGAGATTTAGTTTTATTCCAGTGGATGACATATAGATTGACATTCGTGAGTGATTTGTTGAAGCTTTAGTGGGAAAAAAAGCTTTCAAGCATTATTGATGTACATGAAACATTAATCCGACATTTTTACCACATGCAAAGCTCACACCAATTCTTTGGTGTGTTGTTGAAAGAAGAAATCTGAAATGTCCTGACATGCTTAACGTAGCCGCAGGCTAATAAAAAACTGACAACATCATCTGCAAAGAGATTGACTTTGATAGTTTAATTCAGATGCTGCTTAAGCCACGTTATCCAACTTAAAGCAGATTGAAGTCGACGTGGTCTCAAATGTGCATTTGCGTCACATGAGATCTAATGACATAGTTTCCAGTGCTCTCACAGGGATTTGACCGTTCAGCTGTGCTGCTGCCACGTCGATGAACATTGTTCCCCTGCAGATGGGGATGCCTGTGTATTGAGCGTCTGGTCTGCTGGATAATGAACATCATGAAAGCGAACAGTGGCCCTCATGCAACCCTAACTATCGTCATCCTCTGACGGATCAATTCCGACTGATTAAGGGGGTCACAAGTTAAGATTTTCTTTTAACTTTCAGTGAAGAAAATGGTTGCTGCGGCGAGGGGAGGGGAGTTATGTGCAATTTCATGTGGGCATCTTTTTCTATTTTCCTCTCCAGTTTTCCAGTCTGACCTTTGAGTTTACTAGAATAAACCTCCATTATTGTGTAGTTGTATGTACTGTGCAGTGGTCTCTGTGTTGTAAGAGAAAACAGGAGTACGTACACACACACACACAGCTGCATCTGGCAGGCATCCATGCCTTTAATTGGTCACTGGGATGTGTAATTTTCCCGGTGGTCCATGCATGACACAAGGTATGGATTGCAGTGCCGACGTGTTCATTGACCAGCCTGTTTGTGAGTGAGTATGTCTGTCTGCTCGTACATCCATAACAATTTTGACTGTGTGTGCAAATAAAGCAACAGAGGCAGCAAGAATAGCACTGTGCAAAAATACTCCCGTAAAGACTTTCATTCAGGAAGGAATAAATTAAGCAAGCAAGCAATGAAAAGATTATAATTTTCTCAAAACCAAAATAAAAATGGTCAATGTTGCAGCCTCCAAATAAAACAGTGTTGTAAAAAATATTTCCTTCTGTAACATAGCAGAGTAACAGATTTAGCAAGTCTTATAAGATGGAAAAAAAAATCATATAACAAGCTTTTATTTTATACTCTTTTACTTACAAATTCTCTCCCTCCCTCCCCTCTCTCTGCTGGGTTTGTGTCACGCCAGGGGGGAGCCAGTAGGGAGACACGACCGGCCCCCTTGATTCCCTCCCTTCTCGCTGTTACGCAGCACGCCTGACTCATTCTAGAGAGCCTCCTCAGCTCATGCCTCTCTGCATCCCATGATTCCTAGTGTCCTCGTCCCCAACCCCCCATCCTCACCCTCTTCTTCTTCTTCTGCTTCTTCTTCCGCACAAGGTCCAAATAGAGCTTCCTCTGCCGTCATAGTGCCAGCCTCCTTTTAACCAGACGAAACGTGGTGGAATCATGTATTGTGTGTGTGTGTATTGTATTGTGTGTGTGTGTGGTGTGAGGGTTAATCGCCTGCAGAATATTAACTCCCTCTCAGCAGAAAGCATTCAGATGTAGGCAGAGAGAGCGATTTAGAGGCAAACAGAGCAAAAAAAAAACTCCATCCACAAAAAATCATTCTCTCCCGTGGCCTTTTGGACTTTGCTAGATGTGTTTTGAGTATTTATCACAGATGCCATATTCATTGCATGTTTCCAGCATCGCAGAAATGAAGGAAATAAAAAGCAGAACAAGCAGAGAGAGGCTTTGAAATGACAGCAGTGAAGCCTGCGTGGTGCAGCGTTTTCAGCACCATGAGCTGGAGGAGACACTTTTCCAGGCAGCAGAGGAGCACAGAGTGGTTGTCATTGATTTGTCCTTGTTGTGAAGCTGCAGAGGCTGCATCTGCAGCGTTGTTGGTTTGCTATAATGTGAAAAGAAAGTGGGGTTTGTTACAAGCAAGTGCTTTAGAACGAGGTTTCTAGAATGGTGCGGTCAAAGTACTTCAATGTCGAGATTATTTCACACTGTTAAGCCTTTGGTGTATTCTGCCTGTTGTGATCATTTTGTTGAAAAGGAAAAATATCTATTTACTGTCCTTCTGTTTGATATTCTTCAGGCAATTTAGCTGTAATATTTGCTCTGTGTTTCCACCTACATGCACAATGAGAAGGACTACTTCTGTCTGTTTGATTTATTAGCACCTGGGAGACGCTGGCAGAGGAAAATGTAAACATTTGGTTAAACATTATTGTTTGATGGAAACGAGTGTCAGAAATGAAGTCAGCTTGGATATTAGTATTCAGCCTACATCTGAAAAGAAATATGCAAGATATCAGTTGACAGCTGGATTAATGTTGTTCCCTCTCTGTTGGAAGTAATGTTTTGATGGACTCTTCAAACATAGAGCTTTGAATTAACTACATTTTCTTATAAATTTACCCAGAAGTTTTGATCTGATTTTTTTAATTTCTGTTTTTGATTTCTTTGACAAAAGTTACAAAAATGAATCTTTTCATTTTACTGATATTTTAGGTGATTGTCTGAGAATCACCATCATCTCTGTGGTAAAATCAGCCGACACTAAAATTGAAGTGCACATATATACAGACACTCATAGTTGGTAAACGCATTCAAATGGCCCAGATGGAGCTGACAGAGCAGTAAGATGAAGGAAACACATTTGACTATTTGACTATGTCCGGTTTTCAAAACAAGATGCTTGTTTAATTAATGGAAATAACATTAATTGGAATATTCACAAGCAGTAAAAAACATGTTACCTGTGTCCCTTATGAATTGAAAACAAAACACTAAGTTGTGACCTTTAATTATTTTTAGTTTTAGTTTTCTTGCATAAAAACATTTCTCATAATGACTGATTCATCTCACAAAATCAAGCATTTACATTTTTGAAGTTCCGAATTGAGGCATGCAGTGTCTTTTTACAGAACCTCATGTATTCAGAGTCTATTCAGTTATTCTGATGAATCAACCACTTCAATCTCAGAGAATATATCCAATTTTGTTCTTGTGAATATCCAATTTTTTAATTCAGAGCTCTTTCTCTGAATATGAATCGGCTCCGTAATAAAAAAACAACAACAACTGACCTACAACGACCCTAAAACACAGTCACAGATGCTCTTATCTAGAGTAGCCGACAATAATAAAGCCTGTTAATAGAATACAATGCATCATCTACACTGCATGCAGAAAAATAGCTTTTTTTTTTCTCTAAAAGGATTACAAACAGTAAAGTGAGTCTTTTCCTTCCATGTGCCAAGTAGCGCTTTTATATATGCAGGTGATTTCACAAGTTATTTCCACACTTTTGAAGGTGTGTGTTCTGCCGTGTTTCTTTGGCATTAAAAACCTGCATTCACGTCACATCGTAGTGCAGCTCTCGCCACCGTCACGGGGCGAGGCGGCCGCTGCTCTCACTGGTTAGCAGTGAGGAGTGTGATGGCTGACTGGCAGAGTCAACCGATGGGGGAGTGCGTTCTCCTCTGGTGCTGGCCAGCTTCGGCCTCCCGGCTCATTGAAAAAGCCCTGTGCGCTCTGGCAGAAAGGGAAAACTGGCTATTAATAGTAGCCCCCCCCTCCCTCGCTCACTCATGAACACAGACACACAACCCTGCAGTGGCACACACTTTCTCTTTCCATGTTCATGCACACACACACACACACACACACACACACACACACACACACACACACACACACACACACACACACACACACACACACACACACACACACACACACACACACACACACACACACACACACAATGCCTAGGGGTCTTTGGGAGCTCTGTCACAGGGCAGACTGGCCACCAACCTCCTCCTTACCCTCTCTCTCTCTCTCTCTCTCTCTCTCTCTCTCTCTCCATCCTCCCCTCCCCCCACTTCCTCTCCAGAGTGATGAGGTGCTCAGCTGACTGAAGACTCCTGCTTCTCTCTCTCTCTCTCTCTCGTCCTTTCACTCCCCATCTTGCTCAACTCTCTCTCTCTCTCTCTCTCATTTGAATACCACGACATATGAATTATTAAAGAATGCACTAGACAGCAATTATTTTTTTTTCGTACACCTTACTGTTAAAAGTATCAATCCATTGGAAGACATAGTAAATAAATCTGAAACAAATACTGCAACAAATGCCTCAGGGGCTTAAAAAAAACCATGAAAAATATGTAACTTAACAAAATGCTTAATCTTAGGAGTGAAATTGTACAACAAGAATCAGTGGTTGGCAGCGTAACTTCTTCTGGATGTTTTTAAGTGCATAAATCATCTTTGTCTGCAGAATATTTGTCACCCTCAAACCTCAATATGGGCTTTAAATCTCTTTGCTGCTGTTTTTCACAACACTGAAAAAAGACTAATGCAAATCCCAGATGTATACAGTACACTCCAAATACAGCAGCTCAACACTCTGGAGTATAAAGGTTGTACTGTTGCTCGCTTCATCGTGGCTTTTTTAAACATCCAGCAGTTAGGGGACAACATCAGTGTTAATTTGGAGTTTTTGAAGTTCAATATTCACTCTCCTTTTAGCCCACATAGGGAATTATCTGCCTCTTTAGCTGCTAAATGCTCCAAAATGTTCACTAGCTAGTTACTAACTTTTTTTTGGTTTGCTTTTATGTGATGAACTGTTAGTTTTTTTTTTAAAAGCTTTTTTCAGAGAAAACAGCTGCTTGCTGCGGTTGAGAGTAAACCAAACTGCAGAGTTAAGTGATAATTCTTTTTGGGTTTATCAAGTGAACTGCTGCCTTAAGTAACTTTACCTTTAGTTCAGGCTAAATTGGTACAAGTTAGTTTCTTAGACTATCAGAAATAGCTTTAGAAAAATATGGTCTCAAGAGAGCTTTAAAAAAATGGTCTCAAGAGAGCTTTAAAAAATATGGTCTCAAGAGAGCCCTTTATGTAGGACATCTGTGAAAAATGTACAAACTGCAAAGTCACAAACTGCTTCTCCTTTGTATATTGATGACAGCAATATTTAGCTTTTGTACAAGCACTGCACTTAAGTTAATCTCCTGATGAATAAAAAACCGTCTCTGGTCAGTCTCTGTTGTCTTAGAAGACCGTACTTTAACTTGTGCCAGGACTCCAGACATCAGAGGCTGCAGAGGGTCTGCTAGATAACCCGCCTAATTGCACCCATGAGAACAAGATCATAAAGAGGGGCGTTGACTGCTCTTCTCTGGCTATCTTTCTTTAAAACACCAGTCAGGAACAATTACAAACAAGGATCCACCCCACGGTGTATGTAATTCTCTGCTGAAACTCCCAATCAATTATTTTGCTGAGAGATAAATTGAGACATGTTTTATCCTTGAGCCAGACGCAGCTGCTAACAAGCCACACAGATTAACAGACCTGAGTGCAGCCATTTGTGTCAACGGAGGGAGATGGAGATGGAGAGAGAGAGAGAGCGAGATAGTAATCAGGCTGCAGTAAGTGCTGAAAAGGTTGACAGGTCAGCCCAGCAGTCAGATACACTTTGTGGCCCATCCTGGTCACCATGGCTGTCTTTCCATCTGTCTGGTCGTCACAAAATGCTGCTGCACTGCGACGACGGCTATTGAGCCCAGTCATCATCACTGCCAGCCCGCCATGGTGAAACGCATTCAGACAAAGTAGAAGTACACACTTATAGTACATGAGAACATGGTAATATTGACACAAACTCACTGGAGTAAACACACACAGGTGTGGGACTATACACACTCACTTTGCACACAAAGAATCGCCTGCAATCAATCAAGCAAGGGGATGAAAGTCACCTTCTTCCCCGATTCAGCACTGCAGTGTTGACACAGAAATATGCGGACAGACAGAGGAGAGCCAGAGGGAACGAGGGAATGAGTCACAAACACACTGCTGTCAATGCATTCGAATGTCTTTTCATCTAAAATAAAAGGAAAACCCTTCTTCATGTTATACCAATGCAAGAACATCCATCCTCAGTGTCTAAACTCGACTTGTTAACCCCCCTCAATATTTTAATTATGCGTCCAATTTCATCATCCCAGCAGTTAGCTTGTGATACTGTGTGATGGATGATTTTAGCTGAGCAAACTGATCGGTTTAAAGCCCGTGGAGGCCTCCTCTTTTGTTTTCTTGTCTAAATAAACGACCCCATGATGGCTTATCTGTCTGGTTCATTCACACCATTTAAGCAATAAAGAAACAACTTGTGCCCTCATTGTTGCGGCTTGTCTCCTTGATTGTTGGTGCTTTTAAGCAAAGGGCAAGCTGGTGGTTACAAATGGGCTGTGACGGGCAGAATGAAACAGCACATTGCACCGACTCTGGTTGAGTGGCCACTTAAAAGCAAAGTGAAGATAATTTATTACAATTCTTAACAGTAAACCTACCATAAAGTCAAATGACAATCTGCTTCTAACCACCACACAACACAATTTTCTTTTTTTTTAAAAGCCACAAGTTGATTTTAAAACAGTGTCACCATTTAATGCACTGCCTAATAGCTTTAAGCTCACGTCAAAAACACTAACTCCACACGGCTTGTGTTAAGTGCCAATGTAGGAAGAAGTGTGTCCTTTGTGTAGCGAGGAGTTAAGGGTTTGGAAGTAGTTGGTTAAGGTTAGGCGGTCTTGATGACCATTGTTACAATAATATACTCTTGGTTTAGCTAAGGGAAATATCTTGGTCAAAAGACACAATGCATACTGTCTTCTGTGGTAAAGTCCAATGTTTTTCTGTCTTCCTAAGTGGACTTTGTTTATTATTACAGCTGCTAGAGGGCTTTGTCACTTATGCAAACATATTTTATATATATATATATATATATATATATATATATATATATATATATATTTTATATATATAACTGATGCTGTTGTTCTTCTTGGTAGGAAAGTCTTGCAGATATTGGGGATATCGAGAACTGAAAAATCCCAAAACATTGCCACTGGACATAAACAGATTTTATCACTGAACATAATACAGGGTTTTGCAGAATCAACCAAAATCGATGTTCTTGTCTTGCAATATGGTAACAACAGCATTTGTTGTGGAACGGTACAGGAGGAGTAATTATAGACCTTTAAAACAACAGTTGACATAACAATCTCAAATCAATTTGCATTTGAAAGCCCTTGAACAAGCGTACCTTGAGTTGAGATTGTTTTGTCAAGTCCAGTAACGAGGTGCTGACAAGGCAATGTCAGTTAAATTGATCTCTAATTGACTTTAGGCCTTGACTTTGGTACAGTTTAAATAGCAGTGTTGATTTACCATTTAGAATGACCTATTTGACAAAGCCGCAGGGTTCAGTGGAGAGACATGCTGGACACACTGGGTTTAATTTGCCAATTTAATAAAAACCATATAACATGTATTCCAAGCTTTTTTTTTTTTTTACACACAGAAAACTTAGAGTGAGATGTAAACGCAGATGTCAAGACCAGACACTGAACAAGAGCCCTCACACCGGCCTCACCACCACCACCCATAACTGCAGGAACAGAGAGCACGGAGACTGTTGACAGGATGTCAATAAGGCAGCGATTGCTAGGGAGCAACTGCCGTGTGTGTGTGTGTGTGTGTGTGTGTGTGTGTGTTGGAGCATCATGTCTCAGTAAGCTAGAGAGACAGGCAGAGAGAGAGAGAGGCACATGGGAAGTGAGCCATGTCGGCACCTTGAATCACAAGACTGGGTTGACAACGGTGCCGTTTGTTTCTGCTATCTGGCAGTGACTTCCTGACTCTAGAGAGAGAAAACGTCTTTCTCCATGATATTCAGTCTATATGTGTCTAGTGAGATTGATACTGGAGGCATAAGGATGTTTTTTGGTGCAAAAAAAACAGCAAAGCAGAAGTTTTTAGGAGTTATCTCTGATTCTTTTTTTTACTTCTCCTCTCTTATCTTACTTTTAATTGTTATGTTAAAGGAATAGCTTGACATTTTGGGATATATGCTTCTTCATTATTTTCCCTAGAGTTAGATGAGGAGATTGACAGACCCTGTTACTTTTGCGGAATTACTAATCCCACTGCTTGTCTTGGCAAAACCCATGTAGCATCCAAGCGTTAGGATTAGCCAGGCGTCCATGCTTTTCGTGGTACCGCCATCCTGATTTGTTTAGGTCCAATGTCTTGACTCATGAGCTATCCTGACCTTAACTACTCAAGGTCAATGCTTAACTTTAACCTATCGTCGCTGCCCCAACCAGCTACGCAGAACGGCTTGGATTCAAAATGACGCACCACTCTTGTGTAAGAGTATCATGACGCTACAGCAAGCAGAAAATTAGGTTAGGTTAGCATGTATAATGGAAACGGGGGGGAAACAGCTAGCCTGTCCAGAGCTAAAATACCCACCCACACCTCTGAAGCTCTCTAAATAACATTTGATCTCATATTTGTTTAATCTGAACACAAACAGAACGGCAAAACAACAAGTTGTTGGAGCAGGGTGCACTATTTCTTAGCTTTATGCTAACTTGAACTTATAGCCCCTGGACTCTCGCTCCATACTTATTGTACAAAAAAACCCCATCGCCTCTTCTGTGCTGGTATGATTATGGTGTACTTCTCTCTCTGTTTTGTGCTTCATGCTAAATGCTTCAGCAGTCCAATAAGGCTGCCAAATGAGCTAATTTTCTGGACATTGGAAATATAATGAGTGCTGAAGTGAGGGCTGGAAGTAATATCAATGAGTTTACTGATGAATAATAACTCATTATCATGCCCTTTGTCTCTTCCTCGTTATCCCTTCCCATCATGCTCCCCTGCCATTACTCTCTTTTCCCCTTCTTATCCACCAACTCTTCCCTCTTTCTCCCGTTGCTTTCTTTCCCTCCACCTCCCTCCAGGTCTGATCGTGTACCTGGGGATGATGGTCGGGGCCTTCGTGTGGGGCGGCCTGGCCGATCGGATTGGCCGACGGCAGACCCTCCTCATCTCCCTCTCCATCAACAGCGTGTTTGCCTTCTTCTCGTCCTTCGTCCAGGGCTACGTCTCCTTCCTCTTCTGCCGCCTGGCCTCTGGCGTGGGGTAAGAAGACCGATGAGTCACACAGTCAAAGCAGCCATAGCTGGAAGTGAGACAGTCACGACCTCACAACATCAGTCCACTTGACAGGCAGAGCAATGCCACATGTCAGAGGACAGATACAAATACTGAGCCCATATTGCTGTGAAAGGAAAACCACCCACAGATGCTTGGATGTCTGTGAGGTTGTTCTGCATTTCAGGACCTATTTTTGCAGTTAAGTGCTGGAACGTGCTTTTCGATGTTCCTATTTCCTTACAAACTGTTTTACTTAAGGAAGTAATTTCACTCACTTAATTCAACAGCCGCGACACAATGAGCCTGAACTAAAGTTTTTGGTCAAGGTTGGCCGTAAAGGCATGTTAATGAAGCTACTATCACACTCTTTATCTGAAATTAATAATTTGTTGCTTCCTTGCATCAGGTCTCTAAAGGCGTTTTACAGTGTTGTTGAAAGATGGTGGCTATGGCCAAATAATGATACTAATTATAGTAATAACTTTATTTATATTGCACCTTTAAAAACAGAGGGCAGATGGCGAAATGGTGGCCCTTGCTTTGGTTTGCAGGGTCGGACTTTAAAGCATGGCCTTCACCACCTTTTAGATTTGTTTTAGAATCAGTAAATATTAGCATATTTAGATAATGGCTCTCATGTACAAAGTACAACAACAGTGATATTAGGCGATAAAATAGATTTTTTTCTTTTTTAGATTTCCTCATGCATGCAATTGGGCTTATCTTTTACTAATAGTTGATAGAAAAAGTGTAGCACAAGAAAAAAAAGCTATGACTTCTCTTCCCACCCTGCCTTCCACAATTAAAAAGACTCTGCGGACCGTGAAGCTGTAAGTGTCTGTTATTCTGGTGAATGTGCATAGTGACCTATTCATTATGGATATTACTGCCATTTGCAGTGTGGTAAACTTTGGACTTCTTCCAAATTGAGTCATTGAATCTCTGCCCCTGATTGACTGCAGAGCTCTGAGTCTGTCTGTGTTCCCGGCATCTGTTCCCATCGGATAGTATATTGTTGTGATGGAACATGTACAGAGGCTATAAATATGGCGCTATAGATTGCAGTCAGCTGGGCCATTATTGGTGTTTTTTAAGACTTTTAATCTTGGTCTATAAGGTTGCTCTATTGTCTCTCATAATTCCTGCTACTTTTGCTTAAAACCCTCTTTTTTAACTCATTGTTGTGTTGTTTTTCTTTTAACTCCTTTCTTTCTTCACAACATTACCAAATTGATTTTCTTTTTCCTATTTGCCACCTTTTAAAATGACCATTGTCATCTTGCTTTTGTCTCCCCTCTGTTGTTTCTCCTCTCTCTTATCTCACCAACCATTTGCTTCTCCTCCATGCGGAACCCTTCTCATGCTCTTCTTTTAATTGTCTTTTTAAATCGCTGCCTATCTCTTTGCTCTGCAGCATTGGCGGCTCCATCCCCATTGTGTTTTCCTATTACTCCGAGTTCCTGGCCCAGGAGAAGCGAGGAGAGCATCTGAGCTGGCTCTGCATGTTCTGGATGATCGGTGGTATCTACGCCTCCGCCATGGCCTGGGCTATCATCCCACACTACGGTATGAAAAACAAACAGATCACTCCGTCAGGAAATCATTTTCCAAGGCAGTTAGCTAAACAGTCATTTTAACTCTTTTCTGCAGAGATGAGATGTCATGGTGGAAAGTAATTAGTTTTGAAATATGTGTACTTAAAAAAAGGAAATGGAAAATGGATGTAATAACTTTCTTTTGTGTCAAGTCCAGAATTTTGACATGCATATGTACATGCGTACATGTTCAACTCAATCTATTTCAACCACACTGATATTTCTCTACTCACAAGTGCAGAGTAAAAAGAAAGTTTGTTTGTCACATTGCAAACAAAAGTAAAACAATGGTTAAAAGAAGAGCGAACCAAATGGAGCACCTATGGTAAATAACTGCAATAAAGTTTTTAATCCCTGCAGTTTAAGTTAATACAGCCAGAGCAGTACAGTATCAATAGAGGAAGCGTTTTGTACACACAATTCAAGTCTTGCAGCTGCCTCTAGACCTCCCCTCCCCCTGCTCACTACCTCTTTGTCTCTCTCTCTCTCTCCTCATTCAGGCTGGAGTTTCCAAATGGGCTCGGCCTACCAATTCCACAGCTGGCGTGTCTTTGTGTTGGTGTGTGCCTTACCCTCTGTGGCGGCCATCTCTGCCCTGACCACCATGCCCGAGAGCCCCCGCTTCTACCTGGAGGTCAGCCCACCAGCGCTCGCCACGCTCAGACCGTGTGGAAATTTATAAATATATCATTTGAATACATGTTGACATACTGAATGCATAAACAGCCTCAAACAAAAGGCAAAGTGGAAGATGCTGTGCTGGAGACAAAGTGCTGCTTTCACACTTTTCCGGAATATTTTGAATAAGTAAATAAATATGTGCGTATATACATACCGAAGCAGGCAAACAGTGAGGTGCTGTAAGATACTTTAAGTATCGCTGAGGTGTTGTATTCCTATTCAGTAGATATTGAGTGTCAACACACATAAAAGTTTTATTGGAAAATAAATGTGGAAATATAAAGAGGAATAAATAAAAGAATAAATACGTAAGTACAAAATGTGGAGAGTAATAAATGAAAGAATAAAAACAAAGTAAGCAGAAAAAATGAGGTTTCACAAACCACAGCAAACTGTAAAAATACATTAAAATATTGATTGTGACTTAAGGCTTAGGACCTTTCACCCTCCCTGTGGCTTTACTTTCCAAAAGGGTACTTCAGTAATACATGAGCACTGACTAACAAGTGGATTTGCATTTGTTTCTCTCCTCCAGAATGGGAAACATGACGAGGCGTGGATGATTCTGAAGCAGGTCCATGACACCAACATGAGGGCCAAGGGTTACCCAGAGAGGGTCTTCTCTGTAAGTCACACACAATAATGAAATGCTTAACACTTTTGTCTGTATGCAGGAGAAAATGTCTTCACACAGTGTGTCTGTCTGCAGGCTAATGCAGCAGGTTTTAAGCTCTGTGCTGCATAAATTTCCATATTAATTACTTTAAAACAGATTTTCTTTTAACTACTGTAGTCTCTTCAGGCTTCAAGCCCCAAAGTACATATTAATACTTAAATGAAATGTGGTGACAAATGTACTTAATAACCTCTTCTTACTACATTAACGAGTATTAATTATCATAACTATCAATGCCTGATATATATCAGTGTTAATGGTGAGACAGGCAGATCCGGTGCCTCTCATATTATGTGAAGCTTTTTCTATGTCTCAGCGGTTGTAAATCTGCTACACAGATTTCCTGAGATTCATGCGTTAATTTTAAATGCTATGGATGAATAATGATACAGAAAGAACATTAATTATAAGGAGCGTCTGTGATATTTCAAAGCAAAGGTTGATATATCTGAAATCGCATGTGGGGTATGAAGAAAAGCATGTGTTGAGTTCTTACTATCAAGAAGAACACATTTAACAATCATAAAAGGCATTAATGAAATCTAAATATTGATTCATTTAGCTGTTTCTTCCAGGTGACCACCATCAAAACAGTGAAGCAGATGGATGACCTGGTGGACTTGGGCGATGGTGCTGCCTGGCATCAGAAATGGAAGATCAAGCTCACCACACTTTTCCATCAGGTGACAGATTTGTTTCTTATTTTACTGCTTTTTATTTAGGAATATTTGGTATTTTTCTTTTTTTATGCATCCTTGCCCGCAGCAGCCTTGGCCGTCGTCTTCCACTAAGCTTAAAATGCTGTTAGTGCTAAAAGTAGCCATGTTCGTTCTTTACATTACGTAAGTGTTTCCGACTTTCATTGGAAAGGTGTTGGCAACACTGGGCTGGGTTTTCGTTTGAAACATATTTAATATCTAAGATACTCTTGCTTGTTTCTTGATATTACCAACCTTAATTTTTAATAAATGGGAACGCAACTGGGAGTTTGCTAAAGATAAACAAGAAATGTGTTCTATCATAAAAGTAATTAACCTTATAAATGTATGAATATGGTAACTAAGCCAAGAAGCAATTAGCCTAGTTTAGCCTAAACACTGGAATCATGGGGACACAATAAATACCCCTACCCCTAAAGCTCACTTATTAACAGGTATCTTGATATTTATTTATTTTTTAGTGGCAGCAGGATTGTAGAAATTAAAAGTTGTGGCTTTACGGGGAGTGTTTCTTCGTGACCGGCAGCCTGTTGAAGTGACTTCCTGCAGTCTCGATATCACAATGAGACCAGGACAGAGTGGAGACCAAAAACAATACCTTTTCATATTTATATTTCTGTTTCTGTGCAGATTTAAAAAATAATAAGACACTTGCTTATTGACACAGTTTTCTTTGGAGAGAGCCAGGCTAGCTGTTTCCCCCTGCTTTCAGTGTTTACGCCAAACAAAGATAACTGTCTGCTGGCTCTAGCTTTATGAGAGCGGTGTCAGTCTTCTCGTCTAAGTCTTTGCAAGAGAGTGAATGAGCATATTCCCCCAAAATGTTGAACTATTCCTTTAAAACACGTTGTGTCATCAGTGTGCACTGGAGGTATAACTGCCCACCAAATATTGTCAGGAAAATTCAAACCATTAGGTCACCAAGAATAGATGTTATCAAGAGAATCAGCGTTATCATTTAAATCCGTGTTAATAAAATATGATTTCTAAGCGCTTTAGAAAAAAAATCAAAAAAATATATATCAGTCAGAACTTTGCAAGACTCTTCGCTAGAATCTTGCTTTATTTTCATGATATTCTTTGTCTTTGTGGACGGTGTGTATTTAGTGAGAGGACATTTTTGTCTCCCAGCTTGTTCTGCCGAGGCTGTCTGTTTGTTCATTTGAAGCGTGGAAAGGGATTCTGGGACATATTGTTTATTTCTTGCAGCTGTTTTAAGAGTCTTCTGGTGTATATGTATTTTTTATCCGATTGTACTCTATGTTTATAATCTGTGTTTCCCCTTGTCTCCATGTCTGTGTCCGTGTGTGTGTCCCTTCAGGTGTGGAGTAATTTCCAGGCCGTTTTCTCCCCCGAGTACCGCCGCACCACCTACATGATGATGGCCGTGTGGTTCTCCATGTCCTTCAGGTAAGATGAGGTTAAATAACAATGCACTACTGCAGGTAACAGACACCTATTTATTAGCCGCTGACTAAAGTCGTACTCAGCAGTAATGTGTTGTTGTCTATTGGCTGTCAGGCAGCTATGGGCCATCTGAATGCAGAGGAAGCGCTCATTATCTAGAGCCTAAATGACATTACCGGGCTGTGTCAATACTTCTGATACACAAGAGTGTCTCTTGTAGATCAGAATAAAATAAGTGAACAGAATAAGAGCAAAAGCACAAAAGATTATAATAGAAGCTCAAGAAACATGCAGTGAGGGAAGAAGTTTTTAGATCCTGTACTTTAGTAAAAGTAGGAATATAACATTGTAAAAATACTCAAGTACAAGTAAAATTTAACATATGTAAAAGTATAGTAGTATCATCATAATATATTAAAGGCAGAAGTTATTGTTACACAGAAAAATGCTCCCTGTGAGTGATATTTTATACCCCGTTTACAGTTGTTGTGCTAAGCTAAGCTAACTGGCTGCTGTCTGTAGCTTCATATTTTATGGACTTGTATGAGAGTGGTATTGATCAGCTCATGTAAATCTGCCAGGGAGCAAATAAGCATATATCCCAAGATGTTGAACTATTCCTTTAAATGCAGTGCATATGTAAATGTACTTAGTTCAGTACCCTAGAAAACAACTCATTATTGCTAAAGGGAAAACATAACACATTATTTATGTTCGATTTACCTGACTTTTTTTATTCACAATAATATGAATTTTGGATGTCAACATATATAAGACTAGCACTAAGCCATAGTGCACAGACACAATGCCACACATGCAGTATATCTATGTATTTTGAATATTCATGCACACAGCAACACTGCTCATGTGCCTCTTCGATCATCCTGTTAACTGAAGGTTTGTCTTCTTTGTGACAGCAGCACTCTCACTTTCTCCGTCTCTCTCCTCGTCCAGCTACTACGGTCTGACAGTGTGGTTCCCCGACATGATCAAGTACCTGCAGAAACAGGATTACGCCTCGCGCACCAAGTTTTTCGCCAAAGAGAAAGTCGAACACGTCACCTTTAACTTCACCCTGGAAAACCAGGTCCACCGACAGGGAGAGTACTTCAACGACAAGTGAGTCAGCTGCAGCCTCTCGATAGCGTCGGCCTGTCGAATGAAGGCAGACTCAGTTTGAATTACATGATGGTCAGGTTCATGGTTTTAGTCCAAGGTTGATTTTTATGTTTTATGTATCCAATACCTGGTGGATGAATTTATTCACAAAGTGTAAAGACTATGTGGTGGATAAAAACAAACCAAATGAAAATATGAACGGGGCAAAATGTTTTATTCTAAGTATTGCTTTGATTGGATGAAAGCCCTGCAGAGTTGTTCATGTTCAACAAGCCGGTCTTTGTTTTTTCTTTTGACCTTGCCTTTTCAACCTGAACTCTGCATGAGATTTGAGTTGTTCAAATTCAAACAGAACCCCTCAATCTCTTTGCATCTTCCTCTCTTCTCCCTTAACTCCCCACTCCCACACTCCATCTATTCATCGTCTCTTTGCCTACATTTTCTTGATTCCCACAATTCCTTCGTCTTTGTTTGCTTGCAGGTTTATGAACCTGAAAATGAGATCCATGGTGTTTGAGGACTCGCTGTTCGAGGAGTGTTACTTTGAAGACATCACCTCCAGCAACACCTTCTTCAAGAACTGCACCTTCATCGCCACCCTCTTCTACAACACAGGTAGGATACACACACCCACACAAACACACACACACACACACACACGCATCAACTTGCTGTTAATAAAAATGTTGGATTACGTCAGTGAACACGAACAAACAAATCATAATCAACATTGACTATGTTTACATGTATACATATACATATATTCATACATGTGTCTTTCCTTCAGACCAGAAATGTTGGCTTTTCTTTTAGGCATTCATCTCTGCAGACTGATAGCTAGTTGGTTTGTGAACAACAAACACAGTTGACAGTAAGCAGGCAAGAGGTTTTGTGGCGCAAACTCCCGTTAAATCCATAATTTAGACGCATATTCGAAATGTGCTGTATACATGTCCAAAGAATGCTCTTAAAACCCCTGAATAATATCGGCATATCCCCAATGTCTTAATTGGAAAATGCTCCATTCGGAATAATGCCTCATTCGGAATATCCAAACATAAAATGCTGTTAACATGACCCATATCAAATTCTCAATATTGTCATATTCTGAATAAGTGTGAAAATAATAAGTGTGCATCTAAACATAGTCATTGTTAAAACACAGCTGGTAGTGACGAGCTGCAACTTAAAATGATATTTTTATCAAACAAATGAGACCAAATGTGTGAATGGCTGTATATCATCGACTTTCTACTTTAACTTAATTGTCACCAAGAGATTTTTTCCTTGCAGCTAGGTAAAACACACAGAGACTTGAACCCAAAATATAATGTAATACTTAAAACATCAGGGGTGTCTTCAATGCACAAGTTGTGCTGTGTGTATGTGGTGAGGTGCAGAGAAAGAAACCAAATGTAAGCAAACCAGCAGGAGAAGACAGAAGACCGGCTGCCTGTGTTTTCAGGAACGATTTTATCTGAATACATTTAAGTGAATACATTTAATTTTGTAAATCTGAATGTGGTGGTAGCTTCGCATTTAACCTCCACTAGACGACTGCTAGTCTTTCCCTTCTCTCTGTGTCTTTATTTTCTCTGTGCTATTTATAGTGTTTTGAAAGAAGGAGAGCTATTGGCACAGTTTCACTCGGCTTTGTTTGCTGTCTACAAATGCAATCTCATCAAGGGATTGTGTGAGTTAATAGACGACTGCTAGTCTTTCCCTTCTCTCTGTGTCTTTATTTTCTCTGTGCTATTTATAGTGTTTTGAAAGAAGGAGAGCTATTGGCACAGTTTCACTCGGCTTTGTTTGCTGTCTACAAATGCAATCTCATCAAGGGATTGTGTGAGTTAATTGTCATCTAGTATCATGATGGATGGAAGATGGGGTTATCTGTTCTATTAAGACCTGTACAATCTATGAGCAATTTAATAGCTCTGGCCGTCTTTTTGTATCCTATAACATTCTGTTTTAGTGGACGAAGTATTTTCCTTCTTTCCTTCTCCTGATGTGTGAAAGAGCAGCAAATTCAGGACCAACTGTTTGTCAAAATGGCTCAATTGCTCCCCTTTTCTCTCTCCGCGCTGGTTGAGTGGCACTACACCAAAATGTGGCATCGCAGAGCTGCAACGTCTCCTAGCAACGCGGGCTCAATCCTCCTGTATTTCAGCTTTAAAATTGCGGAGCTGTCTCTCTTCTCAAACTACACGATTGATTTTTCTCCACCGAAAATGACAACACAAGTCATTAGATGTAGAAGGTGGATGAGAGCTGTATCTTTGTACATTTTAGAAAAGGGCCACTGTCTCCTGTAGGTTCTGCAGCTGTATCCACACACGTAGACACTAACATACAACAGCTATTTCAGTCAGACCTTCCGCTCGCTTTGTTAGGTATTTGCGGTCTTAAAACGCGTCGAGCAATCACTCACAGCTGCTATCAGTGCCGGCCAGGAGTCGCTCATTAGAATGGGAATTAGAAACGTGTTTGCTTATTAATGCTTAATTGCTTAAAAGTCTTTGGGGCTCTGTGTTCAGGACCTAAAGCTGTCTGATAGTTGCCATAGGGTACCGTTAGTGTCACAGCGCTGCACGATGGGAACAAACGACATGACAAATGCATGTACAGATGTGACATTATGTTAGTTTATATGTAATGAGGTAAAGGCTTAAAGGGCTATTCCTCACAATTTATCAATTTATAGTGCTACTTCTGCCAGATGTCAGTAATTGGCCAGATGGCATATCTCATTCATCTTTAATGTAATAGTTGCAGATGCATCCTAATAGACCAATTGATCACTTCTCTGCCAACCGAAAGTGACAATTTTATTCACTATACAGCTTTTCAAACTTACTGACATTAAAAAATTCTAAATAAGGCCCCTTTGTATTTCCTTTAACAGTGTTTGTTAGTGCAGTAGCTGACAGGAAGTAAACTTGGACCAAAGCTGTTGCCCTAGCAACAGAATGTCAATGAAAATGGTAGAGCAAAGAATAACAAGATAGGGCTTTGAGGAGGGATACAGCAACTGTGAGATGTACAGTTGTACTGTAAGTGAGATATACATTCAGTTAGTAGCTGTAAGAGAAAAGAGCTCCTAAAAAGCAGCGAGAATATTTTTTCCAGGAAAAAGAAAGCTGGACTGACTAGTAGACATACTGAATGACAGACACATTAGAAAGATACAGTGCTGTACTTTTTTGTGTTTTGTCTCAATAGATTTGAGGATATACTTTATGGTACTTTATGGCTTTTGAATGAAGAGCTCAAACAATACTGAAATCCAACACAACTAAACCAAACAACAAAATCAAAACACCTCTCAATGAATTTTTTTTTTACTATAGAGTGTTGTCTATTTTTTTGGCCACCCAATGCAGATGTCACATATTACAGCTGTTGATGTATTCACAGACTCACTCATCTCAGTCTTGGAACCTCAAAGCTCCTTCAGAGTTGCCATATACAGTTACTCTCTTGGTGGCTCTCTCGACTGCACATCTGGCACAGAGAGATCTACAGCTGTGCCATAGTTGCTTTTATTGTTATTGACCCATTGTAGTCTTTTCTGATTGATATTAAGTATAGACTACAATAGAATAAAATTCACTTTGCAATAAATTTGTCTCTGATTTTTGTTCTTTTGATCTTTGTCTTTATTATTTTTCTTTGTGACAGGGATCTGACTAACGAGCTGTAGGACCAGATACTGGTGTATTTAACCAAAAGTCATACCTTGATTGCAGACATGATCTTCCTTTAATATATTTTGCAACTTCTGCCAGAGAAACTGACTGCAGCAATGACAATTTTGGCATTTTGTTGTGATGGACGTTTTAAGCGAATCAACTCCATTATGTTTCCAAATATGGACAAATTTAACACTAAGAATGAACAGAAACCGACCTTTTATCAGTTTGCTACCAGCGTGATGTCATGGAGTGAGAGTTTAGTTTAACCCGATGTTTACGAGTTGAAGCCACGTTCATAGAGGGTGCGTTATGTTGTGTGAGGCTATCTCAGCATGCATACAGCACTACTATACAGTACATTCACATTTTCCTCGCCTTTTAAACGCTTTGTCCACCCTTCATCCTGCAAGGTGTGAGGAGAGATTCCAACGAGTGAGTAAGTCTCCAACGTATCACTAGGTAACGCTACTTTCCACACACACCTGTTATCTAATGCACACACAATATCCTACACAGATAGCCTTCATATTAATATATATGTACCTAGTAGTTACATTATGCATACAAGCTACAGTGCGGGTTAGATATGAAACTGTGAGTAGTGAAGTCTCCTGGCGGGCTCTGTCCATGGTGCTGATATAATCCTACATTATAGCCTAAAAGTGGTATTGTGTAATACAGTGATTCCCAACCAGGGATGCATTGAAGATAAGGTATCACAGCTAAATATATATATATATATATATATATATATATATATATATATATATATATATATACAGTACCAGTCAAAAGTTTGGACACACCTTCTCATTCAACTACTTTGAAGAATCTAAAATATAAAACATATTCTGGTTTGTTGAGCATTTGTTTGTTTACCACATAATTCCATATGTGTTCCTTCATAGTTTGGATGTCTTCAATATTAATCTACAATGTAGAAAAAAATAAAAATAAAGAAAAACCATTGAATGAGAAGGTGTGTCCAAACTTTTCACTGGTACTGTATATATATATACATACATTTGTGTTCAGGAGAAAACTAAACATGATTACAAATTCCAGTGATGTTGATCTGTAGTATACTTATTTTTCACACAATAATCATTAAACTGCAAAAAGCTGCAACACCTGAACACCACATGTTACGATTGAGACAATGGAAACTAGTAAGAAAATAAGCAAAGAATTCAAAATATATCTAAGAGTAGCGGATATACAGCGCAGCTTTTGGCTCTCTTTGCGCAATACAAATACACTGTGCAATACTATAACAATCATTATAATTATTCTGTCTGTATTTATAAGACTTATTGTGGATTTTTTATTTTTCTTACTTACTTATTTATTTCCCCGACTAATAAAGGATTATCTTATTTTATCTTATCTTAAATGGTTGTTGTACGAATCCAAACCTGACCAATACTGCGGGGAAATAAGAAAACAAACTAAACATTGAGAATTCCTTGATTCATGAAAAAAAGATCTACTTTAATAATATATATAATAATAATGTTATATATTCAAATGAACACATTTGGGACAAAACAGGTGTCATGTGGATGTACCGCGGGCAATAAAAGCCGTAAAGGGAAAACAACGCAGTAACACGTTACTGTGTAGTATTTAACGCAAGTTTCAACGGGGGACTTTGAACGTTACGCTGCTTACGTACAAACTGCGCCTCAGATCTAGATGACGACACCCTCTGACGTCATCTTAAAGAACGCTGTGACGCAGCTTGGCTTTGATGTGGAGCACAGAGAACATTCTAAGTGTTTTAGACATTCAGAGCCAGTCCCTGAACGTATCACACAGTGAACAGGTCGACTTCTCTTCCACAGCTGACTTTTGTTAAACTAAATACTCAGATATCAGAAGAAATACTCAACTTCTTCATTCAACTTTCTTTAACCGCCCACATGCCGTTTTTACATGTGGGTCTAGTTCTGGTTCCTTGGGTCACCAAAGCTGCTGGTGGTCTCATCAGGTCTGGTCTGGGATCATCCCCAGTAAAACCAGCAGACAAAAATGGACCTCAAACAGACTTCCAGATCAGAAGCTACAGTAAACTCATGTCGCTGCATCAGGACCGCCTTTCTGTTGGCCTGGAATTGTTTCCCCCAGTGAATTTGACAGCCAGGACAAATATCAAAACACGTGACCCAGAGCCAACACAGCCTGGTGGAAAAAGGTCAGAAGAAATTGCAACAGCTAGAACTGCTGCAGTTATTTCTACCACCAGAGCAAACATTCCTTTTCCCACTTTTCCCAGTGCCAGAGGAGATCTTGCCGTTATCTCCAGGGCCTATGACCTAGATCCGGTTTTACTTGGGGGCCTATTTGTGGATCCCTGGGTCACCAAAGCAGCCGGTGGTCTTATCAAATCCCATCTTGGACTGACTCGTCCCAGTTCACCCCCGATTAACCCAGCAGAGCCTGTGCTCCGTGAATCTGCCCTTGTAGAATGTGTACCAACACCAGCACAAACAGACTTTAAGATCGGAAGCTACAGTACTTTGAGATTTCTTCACGACGCTGACAGGAACTCTACGGGCCTGGACTGTCTGAATAATGAAACTCAGCAAAGGACACTAGAGCAGGACAGCACCTCTGTGTTCAGACGTTCTGTGATTCACACCAGTCCGTCTGGCGGTCAGGGGTCGAAACTTCCTACCTCTGCAGCTTTTTCCAGGACCAAAGAAAGCATTGCACCTTTGAGTGATCACAGGAGTCGTTCTGGCAGCCGGAGGCTTAGACTTCCTCCTTTCGCTCTCTACTTGTCTCTGTCTCTGTGCGATTCTTGCCCAGTGAACAATGAGATACCTAACCCAGATCCAGCAGAGCCCGCTGTCAGAGGGTCAGACCCAATCACAACAGCACTTTCCACAGCCCAGGCAAGAATTGTAGGTGTTTATTCTACGACCAAAGCGGCTGTTGTGTCCTTGGCCCGCGAACGAATTGGACCCTTTTTGTCCATGGCACGAGTAACAATTGCAGAAGAAACTGCACATGTCTTGACCCGCGCTCGTGCAAGAATGTCAACTCTTTTCAACATGACCCAGGTAAGAATTGCATCTTTTTTGTCCATGGCACGAGCAAGAATTGCAGAAGAAACTGCACATGTCTTGACCCAGTCTCAAGTCGCAAGAATGTCAAATTTCTTTAACATGATCTCAGCAAGAATTGCATCTTTATTCAACTTGACCCGAGCAAGAATTGCATCTCTTTCATCCGCGGTCCGAGCAAGAATTTCACCTGGTGTGTCCATGATCAGAGAAAGAACTGCTGCTGGTGTTTCTAGGATCAGAGAAAAAACGTCAAACATTTTTACCGGGACCATAGAAGAAATTCAAGATGTTATCGACAGGTCCTATGACCTAGGGCCGGAGGATGGTTTTGTTCAAATTTTGTGTTGTTGGGTCTCTGTAACTTCTTGTACAATCTCAAGGAATATTGCAACTTTTTGTTACAGGACTATAGCAAGAATTGCTACTGGTATTTACACGTATGTTGCAGCTCCCTGCGCCAGAATCTCACCTGTGCTTTCCAGAGCCCATGCAAGAACTGCAGCTGTTTTTTTCAGAGCGCGAGACAGGATTCGGGCTCTGTTTGAGAATGTCTCCGCAGAAATTGCAGCTGTATTTCCATGGTTTGAATAGTGCATGCTTTGAGGATGATTCTGCTGCCTACCACTGTTTTACAACAATGGTGGCAGGCAGCAGAATCATCTTTGGGTTTACTCCGGGTGCTCCGGTTTCCTCCCACACTCTAAATTATAAATAAATTAAAAAAAAATACTAATCATAAAGATACTCAAGTAATGATTTGCATAACATTTTTAAAGTTTACTCTGTGCAAAAGGGGTAAAGCATTCACTTTAAACAATATTTAACTTTTTTTTTGTAAAAAATGTTTTCCTTTTTCAGCGTTTTGAATAAGCATTCATCATAAGGAAAAACATTGTCATGAAAACAATTAAATATTTATTTTTTTCATTTTATGTTCACAAAAAGGAAAAAAATGTGCAAAAAAGCGATGGAAATAATAGTTTCTCCCCATTTATCATTCATTCTGATCCACTCTATTATTATGTTGTTGCTTTCATGATGTTAAAATGTTGTGAACCATTTGTGCCTGCAACTGACATTTTTGAATTTCCCATGGTGGAAGTGTTCTTCTGGCTTCCCTATGCCTAAATCTGAAGACATTTTCAAAATAGGTCCGTGTGTTTCTTATCAAACTGTATTTGGTCTTCGGGATTACTGTTTTGCAGTTGTATGCACACAATGGCAGCGTAAACAATCTTTCACATGGAAGACTTTTAATAATAATAATAACTTTATTTGCACAGCACCTTTATGAACAAAGTGCTTCAACAGAGATAGCAAAGCAAAAGCTTCATACACGGTGATTTTACAACCAAAAGCCAAACAGTGAGCCAAACAAACAACAAGACAAGCTAAAGTCAAATTAAACACAGATAAAACAGTGCAATAGATAAAACAATAAAAAAAAACATATAATACAACTCCAATATGAAGAAAAAATGAAATGAAAACAATACAAAGAATGAAAATGAAATAAAGCAAGAATAAAAGATTGAAATAAAAGCTGCCAGCTGGCTCATATGAGGTCAACATTTCTGCTGTATTTCTTGGGGCCGGACCCAATTCAAAAATAAACAGTAAAATCTTAAAATCACACATAAAACAAACAGGGAGACAATGGAGAGAAGCTAGGATTGGGGTGATGTGATGTCGTCTGTGAAACCAAAAAGCATTTTGGTTTTCTCTCTCGTTAAATGCATCGTGTTTTTCAAAATAAACCTCCCTCTTTGCAGGAAGATGGGTTTAGATAACAGGTTTAGCATTGGAGCGTAGTTGGCGTTGACTGGCTCGTGACTCGCGTGACTGATTTGAATCATGTGACTCAAACGGTGACAAAAGGTCAACTTTTACTTTAAGCTTCATCAGGCTAGCGACCTCCTGGAGGAAAGTCGTGAAGTAAAAAAAAATTATAATAAAATGAAGAAAATCAATGTCTGCTTTTTTCTTAATTTTTCAACAATCATGACTTTGACTGTTGATTACATTTTGTATTTGCAGATTAATCATCACTCTGGGCATCTTTTCTCCCCATCCTGTCAACAAGTTTACTAATCAACCCCATTCATCTGTGCTCTCTCTCTCTCTCTCTCTCTCTCTCTCTCTCTCTCTCTCTCTCTCTCTCTGTCTCTCTGTCTCCCATCTCTCCCCAGATCTCTTCAAGTACAGGTTGGTGAACTGCAAGCTCATCAACAGCACTTTCCTACACAACAAAGAGGGCTGCCTGCTCAGCGACGTCAGTGATGAGAACAACGCCTACATGGTCTACTTCGTCAGTTTCCTGGGCACCTTGGCAGTGTTGCCTGGCAACATTGTCTCCGCGCTGCTCATGGACAAGATTGGACGGCTGAGGATGCTAGGTAATGTTGGCACAGGACCACACTGCTCAGCAACATGTGTCTTTTAAAGAAAAGTAGAACGGGAGTTAAAGGAATACTTCACCCACTTAATGACCTCTGTTACCTTGAATTTAAGAAGAAAAGGTTTTTTTTTTTGCATTCCTCCATGTTGAACAAAGAATCATAAAACGGAGAGAAGTCTTGATGAATTGAAGTGAAATTGGACCGTTGTGTTTTAAATACAAAAGTTTATCTAATTGTGTCTGTGTTTGGGAAACACTGAGCATATGACCGGATAAATGAGAGTTGGATTAAACTGAACAAGTTGTGTGAGAGTTTGTAAAATGATGTTTTGATATAGATCTGCTGTTGTTAAATGTGGCCCCGATTCACCAAGACTTTTCTCAGATTTTTGTTTCTTGGTTTAACGTGGAGGAAGTTTTCTTCTTGCTTGATAAACAAATGGCCGTCATGTTGGTGAAGTGTAATTTTAAGTTTGTTCATCACTGAAAAATGTATGACTTTTAAAAGATAGTCAGAAAAACCATCCTCTAACTTAGAAACCATGGGCTCTGTGATCAAGGTGCATTTCTAATTCTCTGCATTCTAGCTGCTCATTTGCTGCTGCCTCTATGTAGCAGCAGATAGCCCAGCATGGTGGGCAGAGTGACACTTTGCACAGGAAGTCACATTGAAAGACATTTTAGATAAGGCGACTTTGGGTTTTAGTAACATTTTGCATCTTAACGATACAACGCAATACAAAAGGTGTTTGCTTTTGGCCTTCCAAGGGAAAAAGTTTGGTCACCCCCAATTAAGAGGAACTTTATAAATGACCAACAGCCATTTATTTAATATTTTGAGGCAGAGACAAGGTCGGCCCACATGTCTTTGACATGGACTCTCAAGGATTGCCATTGATCTTGGATTCAAGTCCCAACTAGATATCTAGGAATTGGACAGAGCACTAATGGGACCATGTTTATTGTACTTTTCTGGTCTTATAACATTACATTTTATAAGTAGAGGCTTGTTGATATATTCAGGATTTCCTTACTTTCTTCTTACATCAGTCTTACGCTCCACATTTCTCTTTCTCCCTTTTTCTCCATCTCCAGCGGGCTCCAGTGTGATCTCTTGCATCAGCTGTTTCTTCCTGTCCTTTGGCAACAGCGAGTCGGCCATGATTGCTCTGCTCTGCCTGTTTGGGGGAATCAGCATCGCTTCCTGGAACGCCCTGGATGTGCTGACCGTGGAGCTCTACCCCTCTGACAAGAGGTAAGCATGTTGGGCATGCCCTGAAACCGCATTGACGCCGTGAACACGCGGCCAGTGGTGCTGAATGACGTGTCCAATGATGTCATAGGAGATGCCCGACAGTGATTGGTTGCCTGCAGGGATGGATGACATTGTGGGGTGAAATCATCGGTGTTGCATGTGATGTAAAAGCACCCAGTCGTCTTGTTGCAACCTAATGTCTTTAGTAGGATGTGCCCCTAATGCAATGCAACTTTAATGCAACCCAATATATAATATAAGTATTTGTGGAACACACTTGTAGAATTTTACCAAAGCAAGAACATGTATGTTTTTCGTTGCCCCTCTTGAGCTTTACAGGTTTCATTTTGGGAGATGTAGCTCCATCTTGTGGATAAATAGAGTCCCTGCAGCCTTTACAATGAATGAAGAGTAAACACAGACTCACTTTAACTGTTAATATCAGAAAGAAAAATGTCTTTATTTGGGATACAAGGTGAAAGATGAATCATCTGTTGCTCTATAATTGTACTTTGGTTATTTTTTTCATTCCTACTTTATGCTACAGACATTAACCCGACTATGTACTCTTCCTCTGCCCCCCCCACCCCCCTGTCTTTTCTCAGAACCACGGCGTTTGGCTTCCTCAACGCCCTCTGTAAGTTAGCGGCGGTTTTAGGCATAAGCATCTTCACCTCGTTCGTCGGCATCACCAAGGCCGTGCCCATCCTCTTTGCCTCGGGGGCGCTGGCGGCGGGCAGCTTTCTGGCCCTCAAACTACCAGAGACGCGGGGTCAGGTGCTGAAATAGTGTGGCGCCCACAACTTCTTTCCCGGAGGAGGGTTCAGAAGAGTTTTCACCACACTGTGAACGAACAGCTCAAGAGCCCTCCAAGTCCTTCCCTCTAACCCCCCCCACCCCCCACCCTTCCTCTCATAACAATAGAGCAAACGCAGAAGAGCGACGCAGATCTGCTGTAAATATTTGGGATTGGCGATTTATTAGTTAGGCCTGATGAAAGGTTGAGCTGAGACAAAAGTAAAAGTGTAACAAATGTGATATTAACATGTTCAGTGAGAGCATGACATTTCATCCCCCTGGTGTATAATAATATATTTAGATGCGGCCCCCCCCCCCCTAATATAAGTCCATAAACCTGGGGTTGGAGGTCAGGGCATGGGGGTTCTTGATAATGAGCCATGCAGATAGACCACCAGCTATTGTTGCAGAGCTCTCTGTCGTCACCTCCATTCTTCTGAGCAAATTCAACTCACCATCACGTCTTGATTACTTGTTGGACATAGAAAAAAAACAAACGCTACATTTTATGCCTTGGTTTTTAAGCATTTTTGACTTTGCGGGGTAAAAACCAAGACACAACTCTATCGGCACAACCCTGTCCTCATTCTTTATCTCCTGAGGTCTTGGTGTTGGTGTTAAGACTAACTGCCATTTTATAGATTATAGAACATTCCAGGTTTGCTTTTGCTATCGTTAAGAGTGCAACAAGGAGATCAATCGAGCCCCATCTCCCTTTAAAACGTTGTTTCCGATCACCTCCACCTAGCAGTAATATCATTCAAACCATTTAATGGACACGCTCCCTATGCTAAGGGGGAATTGTGTGCTGTTATGATCACCACAAGATTAGGCAAGTTTGTTACATTTAAAGCACAACCCTTTGCCAGTGTGAATGCCCACTAACGTTTTCTTGACCTGATGAAAATGTTCTGATTCTCGCACTCAATCACCATTTTTCAATCATACTGTATATCCCTTTGTAAGAAATACCTTTTTAGTACCTCTCCCCCCCAGGCTTACAGTATGTTTGTCTCTTATGATGTATGTTTTTGGAGGGTGTTATGCATGTCACAGAGTATGTATGTAAATTTATGAAAACTGAGTACAACATGTGAACAGCGTGAGGGACAAGTTGGTTCACCATGATATATTTGACATTTCCTGCCCCAAAAAAGACAGCACATTTCTTTTATTCTCCCTTTTGGTAGCAGGGACACCATGAAAGTAGATGAACCCGACCAAACTCTCCCTTTAGAGCACACTCCACAGGATGATTTAAGATGAAAGTGTCCCTTTTATTACCTTTTAAATCATACACACACACGGGGAGAAAAAAAAAAACAGGCAATCACAAGAGACAAAAGAAGCTCCTCTTTTTAGTTTTAAAGGCTTCAGTGCAGGCGTGTGAGGGATGACAGATAAACTATAACCTAATTGTTTGTGTGAACTGAACGTTTATATTAATGTGAGCGTGCGTCTTAGTGCAATATTGAACCTCCGTGCAATATTGGGATTTTTACATTTATTTTTTAATGTCTTTTACCATTTCATATTTGGCAAGCACTATTCTGATTTGTGAACGTTTGTGGGGTAGATGTCTTTTATTGATAACTGAACATGGCGTGAAAACATACAGGACTTAACCTGTTTTTTTTTTGCTCTCTGATGAAGACAGGGTGATAATTTAGATTTTAGCATCAGAAGAGTCAATATGAAAAAATTTGGGAAAATACTGCATCCAAAGTAGAGTTTTTCTATTTTAAATTCTCCTAATCTGGGATGCTCTTGGGGCACATAACATGTTGAACAGTGAGGATTAATTGGCAGTGGGGATGGATTATTCTGCTAATGAGGGTCTGGATTTTGAGTGCATTGGAGACGTGTGTTTACTTGTGCTTTATTATACAAACGTAGCTAGATATAACATGAGATCCACCGTAGAGAACTCACTGCCAAGGGCTGATTGTCATTTATCCCACACTGCTAACAGCACAGAGTGTCGCCACATTCCCTCCTGATCTAGAAGAGCAAGGGTGATGTGTTCACAATTGCATGAGGAAAGAAAAAAAAAAAAACCCAATCATTAACATGTCGGATTAACAAAAAAAGTTTTTGCCCAAACTGCCATTTTTGTAGGATAGCAGCCATACGTAGACTCAAGACAGTTAAATAAATAGACAACCCATTGCACTAAACGTACACCGTCGTACATGCACAATTGTGAAACGCCTTGAGTTCTTCAAGACACAATCGGATGCAGCCTTGCTAGTGATTTCGCGGAGAACCAGGCGGGCGTTTAGCAAGAGCACAAAGACCGAAACCTACCAAGTGACGAGATTGTGAACACGAGTGCAGTTGTGAACACATGTAGGCCGCTTTCGAGCTTTGAAGACCCGCCCCCTTGCATTTCGCTCCCTCCGCCTCACACTGATCTAACTCCAAAATTTGACATCCGACCCCATTATCTTTGAGTGTGCCATGAGTTACCACCTCTCATTAATTATTGCCAAATATTTTGTATGGCCTGAGTTTACACATTACACCATCGTTTCTCTGTTATAGATATGAATATATGTAAATACAAGTACTTATAATGTAACTAATAAGATAGCTCTTTAAAACCCTTTGACCCCCTGGAAATAGACTGCAGTCGGTGTTTGTAGGTCTTCGGCCAACAGCTGGACTTATTATGGTGATGAGGTCTTTTCACAAGAGTCAATGTGTTTTTCTCTTGTTCTAAAACTGCAGGAAATGATGGCTTCAGAAGCCAAAATGACCAGCAAGTCAGGAAACAAAATTGGCCCAGATTCCATTTCAAGAGCACATTGAAATATATATATATATATATATATAAATGCACAATAACTGTACTAAAAACTGCCCGTCAGCAGTCCTATTCTCTTTATGTCGTCCTGTATCTCCCATGAAATTTAAGAGCGACGATGTCAAGATAACTGTTGTATTTGTTCAACATGGAATGCTGTTAAAGCGCCAACCCGTCTCAGCGACTCGGTTCAGCCTCCCTCCAAGCTCAAATGGTCTCTCGTAGATACATATCTTAGCTTATGTTACAGGGTTTTTTTGTATAATTAACTTGTTGCCTGAGCAACAGTCAATCGTGAGTGCAAAAAGTTTAACGAAGCAATAAGTGTTTGGGTATTTGTCTCTTATTCTCTTCTTTGAAGCTATTGGGAATTGGAGGACATTACTATATGCTGGCCTTGTCCACTAAAATGCTGTGTGTTGGCTTAATAATGACACAGGACTCTTAACAGCGAACATCCGCGTGTACTCTCTAAAACAACCCGAAAATCTTGAGGCGTTTGTCAATAAGATTGCATTGCCATTGATTAAATGTAACAAAGAATTTATCACCTTTGTCATTGTACTGTGATGTAGAAACTGTAGTTGATTGTTTGTAAGTATAGAAACTGTTTGTGGAAACCATGAATATATATATATATATAAAAAAAAAGGTATAAAAAAAAAAGATGTGTAAATGAACAATGCTGTATGTTGTCTTTGATTTTGTGTATTTTGTAAATGAGAATGAAATATAAGTAAATACATCAATGTTAAATACCGGTTATGAATCATAGTTAGCCTAAATGTGACAACATCAGTTCTGTTAAAAGGTGTGTGAGATTTTTTTCTTATATTTTCTCATTGTTGATTTTTGATTGGGTTTGCACTATGCTGTGCAACTGACCCCTTTGGAATCACAATGGATAACAAAGAACCATGAAATAAACAAAAAAGGAAGAACAAGTCAGTCTCTGTTGTTTCTTTATGTCCACGACTATAAATATTGTTTGACCTTTACAGACACTACACATCCGTAACACCCTGCCCGCGCCAGTGATGCTGCTACAAGACTGCAGGATGTTCCTTTGTCTTTATTATATTTTTCATAACAGGAATTTGACTAAACAACTGTTGGACCAGATACAGGTGTATTTATCCCAAAAAACAAACGTTGATTGCAGACACCTGATCTCAATTTCATATATTATCCAACTCCTGTAAAAGAGACTCCACTAATAGTGATGTTGTACTGTGTGTTATATAGAGATTTGTTTTCATTGTCATTTAAAGACACATTTTTTATTGTTTTGCCAATGTAAAAAAAAAAAAAGCATTACATCTACTGTGATAAAGTGTGACAAAAGTGTAAAATAGATCAATACAGTTCCGAGGTACATTTTATTATAGTTAGAGACCAAAAATATCTACAAATTTTAAACTTTGCAGAAATAATTAACACCCTACCGTCAGTATATGATGGCGGGTGCAATAAATAAGTGTAATAATAGATCATAATAAATTGAAAGTGCCTGCTTTGGGTTACACACGCTTCTCTTGCTGCTCTTCCTCTGAGAAACTCGACATAGAAGTATAATACGATGTGGTGAGATGGCGACATCTGCTGGCCATTTCAGCGTTACACACATTAAAGTGGCATGGTCGATTTAAAATACTTTTCTAATCTTTTTGAATTAAAACAATACAATTGTGCTTTGAGTTTATCATACAGGGGTATTTGGGTGTGTCCAAAATTCATTTTAACATGATTTTTTTGCAGAATTGTGTGCAAAACGTCCATTTTGTGAGTATATGTAAGTAAAAGTGATATAGAGCAACTTTATCCGGAAATGTCGCCACAGACACCCAGTTCGTAATACTGCAAAAATATAAATATTGCAATACTTTCATCAGTGGGCTTTATATAATAAATGAGTCTATCACCATTGTGTTTCCTCCTAGACTCGTTTATTTGAATGAAAATCCTCAAGATTGTCACTTTAAAACATAGAAAATGAGTACCTCATACAAAATAAAGAAAACAATGGACATGCAACCTAGATTTAGATGAACTGGCATTCTTACCACAAATAACCTACATCTATCTCACACTACCAGTATGTAAACGACAGCGTCCATTGGATGGCATGGTGTGTGGATGTAGTTTATTTAATTCCATATTTAATAAAACGTGTGTAAAAAGGATGCTCTTATATATATATATAAAGATAAAAGCTACAATGTGGTTAAGATGTGAAACTGGTAAAGTTCATTAGAAGCTCCAGGCGGACTCTGTCCATGGTGCTGATGTGTATTCCCAACCGGGTACAACCGGGTACAACCGGGTACATAGTTTACCCAAGGAGTATATTTAAGATTAAGTCACACAGATAATTGAAAAATTAGTTTAAGTCCAAAATTATAGAAACCACATTTTTGTCTTAAGGTAGAAAAAAAACCACACAAATATGATAATAAATTGCAGTGATGCTGATCTTTATTTTTTAATACAACATCTCCCATCAATCTGATTAAACTGTAAAACACCTGAACACAACATGCTACAATCATGAATAAATCACAGAAAACTATTTAGGAAGTAAACAAAGAATCCGAGTGAACACGAATTAACTATTACTGATATGGAAATTAGAAAAAAAAACCTAAACATTAACAATTCCTGGATTAAATGAAAATAAAAATAATGTTAAATAACATCTAGGCTTACATTAATATCCATTCAAATGAACACGTTTGGGACACAACAGGTGGATGATAATCTGTGATTAAAAACGTCGGGGGAACACCGTGGTAATATTCTGTGCAGCTTTTTAAAAGCTTCATATTTGTCTAATATATACAAAAAAAAAATACGTGGTGTGTTTTTTTTAACATACGTTTTTGTCTCTTTTCCAACGTGACGTATTGTCAGATGATGACGCGTCTGACGTCATCTTAAAGAACGCTGTGACGCAGCTTGACTTTGATGTGGAGCACAGAGAACATTCTAAGTGTTTTAGACATTCAGAGCCAGTCCCTGAACGTATCACACAGTGAACAGGTCGACTTCTCTTCCACAGCTGACTTTTGTTAAACTAAATACTCAGATATCAGAAAAAATACTCAACTTCTTCATTCAACTTTCTTTAACCGCCCACATGCCGTTTTTACATGTGGGTCTAGTTCTGGTTCCTTGGGTCACCAAAGCTGCTGGTGGTCTCATCAGGTCTGGTCTGGGATCATCCCCAGTAAAACCAGCAGACAAAAATGGACCTCAAACAGACTTCCAGATCCGAAGCTACAGTAAACTCATGTCGCTGCATCAGGACAGCCTTTCTGTTGGCCTGGAATTGTTTCCCCCAGTGAATTTGACAGCCAGGACAAATATCAAAACACGTGACCCAGAGCCAACACAGCCTGGTGGAAAAAGGTCAGAAGAAATGGCAACAGCTAGAACTGCTGCAGTTATTTCTACCACCAGAGCAAACATTCCTTTTCCCACTTTTCCCAGTGCCAGAGGAGATCCCTGGGTCACCAAAGCAGCCGGTGGTCTTATCAGGTCTGTTCTGGGACTTAATCCCCCCAGTTCACCCCCGATTAACCCAGCAGAGCCTGTGCTCCATGAATCTGCCTTTGAAGAATGTGTACCAACACCAGCACAAACAGACTTTAAGATCGGAAGCTACAGTACTTTGAGATTTCTTCACGACGCTGACAGGAACTCTACGGGCCTGAGCTGTCTGAATAATGAAACTCAGCAAAGGACACTAGAGCAGGACAGCACCTCTGTGTGCAGCCGTCCTGTGATTCACACCAGTCCGTCTGGCGGTGAAAGGTTTAGGCTTCCTCCTTTCGCTCTCTACTTGTCTCTAGCTCTGTGCGATTCTTACCCAGTAAACAGGAGAGCCCGCATTGAAAACATCGAAACACTTTACCCAGGGCCGGCACAGCCTACTGTCAGAGGGTCAGAACGAATTGAAACAGCTCTTTTCACAGCCCAAGCTAGAATTATAGATGTTTATTCTATGACCAAAGCGACTGTCGTGTCCATGGCCCGAGCAAGAATTGCATATTGTTTTTTCAGGACCTTAGCAAGAACCGCAGCTGATTTCTCCCACGCCGTAGAAAGCATTGCAGCTGATTCTGCCAGGCCTAGAACAATAATTGCAGTTTTTTTGGCCAGGACCAGAGCAAGAATTGTTTCTGATTATTACAGGACCAGAACAAGAATTGTTTCTGGTTATCTATGGCTCAGAACTATGATTTCCAACATCCATCAGCTAGACCTGCTGTATGGTGCGCTTCTACTTATTATTATATTCCTTTATTGATCCCCATGGGGGAAATTCAAGTGTTGCAGCTTGTGAGTTGTTGGGTCCTTGTAGAGTGTAAAATAACTGTGTTAAGCAATCGTGCAGCTTGTTTTCACAGTGTCACAGCAATACTTTCAGATGTTTTTTCAGCTTTTTGAAGCTGGTAAAGGATCTGTAAGTTTTCCTTGGACGGGTTTACTCCAGGTGCTCCGGTTTTCCCCCACACTCTTAATTATGAATTAATAATAAAAATTCTAATCATAAAAGTACACGAGTTAGGATATGCATTTTTGTTTTAAAAAGCTAAATCTGTGCAAAAAAAGCCAAATCATTCACTTAAATCAATATATTCACTTTGGCATGGATTGATTGTTTTTTTCAGTGTATAAATGATACACACACTTTTGAATGAGCATACATGATAAGGAAAAGTGTCACTTTTCACAAAGTGTCGTCATTTTAATGTTTCATTTTCATTTGGTCTTAGTATTTTATCATATATACATTTACTATATTTTACCTATTTCACTTGATTTTATTCGTTTATTTGATCACTTGTTATTTCATTTTGTTTCTTTGTTTAGTTTTATCCTAACAATTGTTCTTAATGTTTCTTCTATTGCACTATTGTTTTGCTGGCTTGTCTGTCGAAGCACTTTGTAAACCTTATTTTTAAAAGGTGCTACATAAATAAAGTTATTATTATTATTATTACTTATTGTTTGTTCACAAAAAGTGTTTGACATTAATGAATAGTGTCAAGTTTCATTCACTTATCCTTTTTTTTAATTAACTCTGATCCATTCTCTAATATCAGTCACTGTATTAGTCTCCTGTAGCTGCCAGCGAGACTACAGGACTACAAAGCATTTTAAAAGAACTACACAACCCAGCGTGTGGTGCTGTCACTTCCGGGGAGTTCTGCGCATGTCACCAGGGACGCCGCTGACTTTACTTGCAAGGTGAGTAGTTCACCAAATTCGCTCTCCACGTCTGCTCCGTGACTTTGTTAAGTGTGTTAATGAACACAGACGGATACATTGTCTGTTACAGACGCCATTACATTCTCAGTTTTCTTGCATATTAGGTGTTTATTGTGCTAAGCAGCTAACAAAGTAGCATTAGACTCCAAGCTATCTGCAAAACAGGCACGTTGCCGGTGTTTTAAAAAGTCACAGTTTATAAGTCAACCATTGCAGATGCATTTACAGTTCAGTGGATAAGAAAAGGTTGAGCGTTAGTCGGGTTTTTATACTGCAGGTTGGAGCTCATTGCCATGCGTCTGCATAATCTCAGACGCTTTGCAGTGACGTCATCATGACGCGTCTGTCCCCATACATTATATTGGTTAGGCCTACACCTGTATATTGGTTAGGCCTACACCTGTATATTGGTTAGGCCTACACCTGTACATTATATTGGTTAGGCCTACACCTGTACATTATATTGGTTATGTCTACACCTGTACATTATATTGGTTAGGTCTACACCTGTACATTATATTGGTTAGGCCTACACCTGTACATTATATTGGTTAGGTCTACACCTGTACATTATATTGGTTAGGCCTACACCTGTACATTATATTGGTTAGGTCTAGATAAGATAAGATAAAATAATCCTTTATTAGTCCCGCAGCGGGGAAATGTGCAGGCTTACAGCAGCATAGAGTTAAAGTGCACACAAGAGACATAGTAAAGAAAGACAAGATAAAAATTAAAATTAAAATTAAAATCTTAAAAACATTATAGTATTATAAATAGCCTAAAAACTGTACAAAAACACATATTGGTTAACTGAAATATAATATTATATTGGTTACAGAAAAAAACTGTACATTATATATTAACTATTATTACACCTGTACATTATATTGTTAGGTCTACATGTGTATTGTTAGGTCTACACCTGTACATTATATTGGTTAGGCCTACACCTGTACATTATATTGGTTAGGCCTACACCTGTACATTATATTGGTTAGGCCTACACCTGTACATTATATTGGTTAGGTCTCCACCTGTACATTATATTGGTTAGGTCTACACCTGTACATTATATTGGTTAGGTCTACACCTGTACATTATATTGGTTAGGTCTACACCTGTACATTATATTGGTTAGGTCTACACCTGTACATTATATTGGTTAGGTCTACACCTGTACATTATATTGGTTAGGCCTACACCTGTACATTATATTGGTTAGGTCTACACCTGTACATTATATTGGTTATGTCTACACCTGTACATTATATTGGTTAGGCCTACACCTGTACATTATATTGGTTAGGTCTACACCTGTACATTATATTGGTTAGGTCTACACCTGTACATTATATTGGTTAGGTCTACACCTGTACATTATATTGCATTTCAATTCAATTCTGCCTCATATTATACTGTTCAGTTCTGACATGGTCTCCAATATGTTTATTATTGAGGTCTTAATTAAATAAGGTGATGTCTAGGTCAATTTATTAGTGTTACATTTAAACTGACACTGCGTGTTTTTTAAATGTAGGCCACCGACTACAGAACATTTTGTATTTGACCTTAATTCCAACAATCAGCTCTCAAGTGAGGCTTAAAAAATATAAAACAACAACGAACAGAGAGCTGTGATCTAACACTGACCAGCAGGCTAATGTAATAAAACCGCTCTGGTCATAAAGGTGATTCTATTCTTAAGAGACATTCTTAGGTTTTAGGCCTTTATGCAGCAGGTGACCTGTGATTCCTTAGGGGAGCACTGATCCTGCTTTTTCTCTTTTAAATTATTTTCCACTCAGGGTATCATAAAGCCAATACTAGTGCAGTGTTTTAATACAACCCCAAATCTTGTTATCAAATAATTATGCCCACCACAACATGAATATATTTTTCCGGTCATAAAATAGCACGTGACCTGTATTTATACCCGTCTGGCTTTCATAGGTGGTCTCCCGCCACAACCTCTGATGCTTCCTGCTGTCCTCCGCTGCGTTCGGCCCGTCTCGACCAGTCTCGCCTTAAGCCGGCCTCTGGCCCACTTCAGCCCACACATGGATCCAGACCAGAGCCGGCCCGTTGAGAGGTCTATAAGAACCAAACTGACCGACAAACTCAAGCCGGGCCACTTAGAGGTCCACAATGAGAGCCACATGCACGCCGTGCCGCCCGGCTCCGAATCCCATTTCCGTGTCCTGGTTGTCAGCTCGCAGTTTGAGGGCCTGCCGTTGATACAGCGCCACCGTCTGGTTAATGAGGCTCTGAAGGAGGAGTTGAGTAGCTGCGTTCATGCACTGGCCATCCAGGCAAAGACTCCTGAGCAGTGGGGAAGCAACCCCTCCCTGGCTAAGAGCCCGCCTTGCCTGGGAGGCTCGAGGGGTGATCACACAGTGGAGGAGAAACTGAAGGCCGGGCGGGAGTGAAGGGATGTGGACTGTGACGCTTTTGGACTGAACTGTGAAGAAAGCAAGTGAATTAAGGAGAGGTATAAAGATCAATGCCATTAATGTAATGGCAGTCGGGATTCTGTTGTAGGTTTATATGGTTATTCTATCATAATAAATAAGAATTGTAAACATTAAATCAGCAATGTGTTTCCGCAGTAGATTTTGTGCAGTCAAACAAATGTTATAAAAGCCTGTTTCACTACAGGAGGTCATAGTTATTTTGCGCTGTTGCAACGCCGTCATTGAATACAATACAGAGGAATTAATGTGAAGACTTTCCACTCCAGTGCTCCTGCTCATATCTCTTAGTCTCATTGATTTCAGATTGATGGTTTAGAGTCATTTTTATTGTCAGAAGCCCCTATTTCCTAAACAATAATAACATTTACCAAGGACCAGAGGTGAAGATTTGATGGTTAAGAATGTTTTTTTCTGCTAGTGAAATTAAATAAACAGTATTCTTAAAAAAATATACATTTCTGCAAATCATGATTGAAAGTTTGTATAATAATATCCAGGCAGGAATTTATTGAAAATGAACTCTTTGCACATGCAGTTGGCAACTGAAAAAGTGAGTGACAACGGTCATATTTTAATTCAGTTATAGTGGTCTTTACTCAAACGGTTATTAATATGGTAAGATATTTGAACCTGTGATCAGTTCGCAGCTGAAACAATGAGGCAGTTCTGTTGGATTCAAGTCTAAAAAAACGGGTCCCAAACTTTCATTTAAACCTTCATACTTACATGCCAATAAGTAACTGGAAATAGTTATTGATCGCTGATGATTCCCTATTTTCAGGACCTTCATCTGCAGTGACTGTCCTCTTTATATATGGTCATGTTAGTATTTTTCAGACTGATAAACATCTGAACCTTTCCTTTTTAACCCCTTCTTTAAGATTCAATATAACAGCATTATTTGTTATCCCAAAGCAAAGGAATTACTGACAAAGGGTGCCATGAATGCAAACAATTTTTTTTTTATCCTGCAGTGTGTTTAATTTAAAAAAACATAAATGAGATCAAGTTAGTCATGTTGTAAATTTCTGTCTTAGTGTCTATAAGCCTTGTATGCCTTCCACCAGAAAGTCACCCTTTGGAATATCATTTTTTACAGACATCCTTCTATAAAGCCCAAATAATCACTTAGTCATTAAAATGATACATAATAGTTAAAAAATAAATAAAACAGTTATGCTTATTTATATCAAAACCATCTCAAATAATAGTGTAATAAAATTAATGGAATTCTGAATTTTTTTTTTTTTAAGTTATCTCCTAACATAATAGAACAAGTTGTGCCAAAACCTTTGTTTGTCAGGAACCAGCGCTTAAAGTCACATGAAAAGCTTGGGAGTATAAAGTCAGTACCGCTGGCTCAACACAAGAGGGCAGTGTGTGAACAAATTATAGAGACAAACTGAATTTCTGAGTTGGCTGATGAATACAAGATGTCTTCATTATTCACCTAGAAGTCACATTTTTGTCAGTCATTTTTATTTTCATTTTCATTATGAACATGTAGTCTTAATAAAAAAATACAATATAGTGATAGATTAATGCGAGTAATACCAGGACTAATGTTCTAGAACCACCTAGTAAATTTGATAAACTAATTCAAATCTAAATCTAATATCAAATGTTTTGGTTGATTTAAAAAAAAGAAAAAAAGAAAAAGAAGATGTCTCTAACCAACGGTGAGGACAAAAGTACAAAGTGTCAGTTTGCGTTTGTTCTCAGAATGACACACTCTTTACTGTGTGTGTGTGTGTGTGTGTGTGTGGGTGGGCGTCTATTTTTGTCTTAGGATTGTTTGTGTCACCGTGAAGGTCTTCTCGTCCTTCCCTCAAACCCTTATGACGGCCAAAAAATCACTCCTCGAGCCTGTGAGAGTGATAAGACAACTAATATACACGTCAAAAATCTCTGGTGGGAGTCTTATCAAACAACGATCCCTTACCCCAATTATCATTCATCTACAAGATACATTTTTTTTTTACGGAAACACGTCCGGATTTGACAAATATGACACGCTACCAAAACGCTCACCACAGAGCCGAAGCAAACGTTTAATGCTTTGCTGCAAAAGCTATTCAAAGTTATTATGAGCTCATAAAGACAGGCCTTCAGCGGAATGTGCTGTGACCTCAAGGTAACGCATGTCGTCTTCTACAATCATCCTCCGCCCGGAATTGACAGCCTGTCAGGCCTCACAAAAGGGCCCCGGTGAGGAGGGTGAACAACTGGTGTCACTGGTTTGGAAAGAGGAAAACAGTAACACAACCACTTTATGACCCCTTGCTCGCCCATTAGAGCCGGGGCCTTAGGGGGCAAGAAGCAAGGTCGGGGCTGTGGGAGAAAGCAATAAGCCGGAGCTGCACTGCCCCGGGTCCCGCAGACTGTCTCTGCCGATGAGATTTACGTGTCACTATTCCAGGTGCTGTTATGATGGAGAGGGAAAAGACGTCAAGTCGTCAAGGGTGATGAGGTGGAGTGCAGAGACTTGTCTTGCACTTAAAATGTTGAGACTGTTTTACATGTGTGAGTACTACATCACCTTTTTTTTTTTTTTTTTTTTTTTTTTTTTTTTTTTAAAGTTTGTGGCAGTTATACAGCAGAAATAACAGGGTCGGGAGGGTCGGCGTTTGTGACTTGTCTGGGCCAGAGGTGGAATTGCAAGTGCTCTAATTGACTTTCTTTTTCGTGCAACTTTTCTAGCATGTTCTTAGGTCATCTACTACTAAAAAAAAAAAAAAAAGCAGCAGTTTGAGAGGAGCCTACAGCTGTGCAATTAAGGGCCGGGGAAAATGTTCTCGGAGTGGTGATCAGTGGGACTAAAAAAGCCAAATTGGCCCTTTCACTCTTACGGTTCTCTGTGTTGTCTTCAAAAAGGCTCCTTCTCCACCTGAGTAGTAAACTTCCACTTCAGTAACACTAATGTCAGGTAACAGTACCTCTATATGATAACACAGTACTCTTTCCCACCCTGTTATTGCTTACTTATTCAGGAGATGATGTTGTCCACTATGTCAGAGTCCATTTAGATGCTATAGTTCAGGTGTGTCAGTGTTATAAAAGCAGTAGTTTTAATAGCATACTGGTCATTTATGAATCTATTTTTCATTAAATCCATCCAATTAAACATCTTAATTAAGTTTATACATACACAAGCTAATATATGTACATTATTAAACTAAGAATGTTTTTTCCATAACAGGATTACATGTTTACAAATGGTTTTAAATGTTAGTTCATTTAGGCTAACCAGTGGTGGAGGAAGTACTCCTTTACTTATAAAACAATTACCAATACAACAATGCAGAAATATTTATATATCCATTTTAAGCAAAAGCCCTGCATTGCAAAATGTACGTAAAAGTTCCATTAGCAAAAAAAAAAAATGACTGACCCTGCAGAAAACTGGCTCCTGTGAATTATTACTATATATTACAGTTTTAATGCTGATGCATCAAAGTGTGTAATCAGCATTTCAGTGTTGCTGATATACAGTCCGGTAGTTTAGTCCAGTGGATACAAAGGGTCACCAGATGAATTGGAGGTTGTGAGATGATAAATAGGAGAGAAACTAATAAAGTTTTTCTGAATACATTTATATCAGTCTTCTGGACTTTTGTCAAAACCTTTTCTCTTTTTATAAAATATTGGAAAATTAAAAGGATTTCAGGGGAAACCATCTGAAAATCAATCTTTGGTGGGACTGCTTACAACTTATTGACATGTACTTTATAAAATAAAATAATATTCTGCAAAGTATCTATATCTGTCAGATGAATATGGTCGAATAATATTTTCCTTTAGAGATTTAGTGGAATAGTATTAAGTAGCATGAAATAGAAATGCATAAGTAAAGTTTGAATACTTTGGAGTATTTGATGGGGATGGAACCAATAGTGTTATTTGATTAAAAAAAGCTCTACAATATCATAAATAAGCTTATTTGTGTTGTTAAAGTAATGGTTAGCATTTTATCGTGAGGAATTCCTTTTCATTTCTCCACCTTTTTACTTTAATTTCTGCCATCATCAGCTCACATCAGAGTTAATTTACAGTAGACCAGTACTCCAAGCTCATTCTAGCATGTCCATGCTGCAGTGTGATGGATCTGTCTCCGGCCCCCAGGTCTGGCCCGTATGGCCTGGAGGGTGCAGCAGGTCAGTGGGAACCCACCTTGGCAGCGCTGCCTCTGCGTCAGAGCCCCGGGACAGATGGTGCCAGGCTGGGCTGAGACCTCGGGCCGGCCAGGGTTCCCGCGATGGAACAGCCTCTGATTTACACTGCGGCTCCGGACCTCGGCTATGAGTGCGGGGGGGGGGACGGGACTCCTTCTGCGCAGCTGACCCCTGCTGGTTGCAGGGTCATCCATCGGGAGGGAGAAGGGAGGAGGTGGGGTGGGCTACTACGACAAATGGGTGTCTGAGAAAGGGTGGTTTGGTCCTCCCAGGGGACTGTCCTGGTCAGCTGCAGGGTCTGTGCAGCATGTGTGCAGGGACAGCCGCCTGTTAAACACGTTAAATTTAAACCCCCACTAGGAACAACAATCATTACTTTTATTGTCTTCAATGCAGAACCTGATTGGTCACTTAAAATACTGTCAAAAGACACATTTTTGACCCTGTAATATTGGAAAAAGTACTACAATAAATGTTGAAGCAAAACCACTAGAAACGGCTGCTCAAAATCATCAGTCCTAATTACAGTTAATTAATCAGAGAATGGCTTTTTAAAAGCTCCCACGCTAATCTGGTGATTAATCTTTAGTTGGTTTTGTACTGTTAAAAAAAAAAAAAAAAAACGAGTTGAATTTAAGGTGATGGTAATAGACTATTAAGGCCATTTAATTGGGAAGGCCCCCCCCCCTAAGCCAACTCTCTCTCACACACCACACCGCCAACTAATGAAATCAGTGAATAGCCAGCTTGAAAGGGAAGGACAAAAGCAGAGATAGGGAGAAGACAATATCCTTGTGTGGGAGAATTAGTTACACTCGGTAGTCTAAGTATTCAAAGCGCACAGCCCCCCCCCCACCCAAAAAAAAAAGAAGGGGGGGGGGGGGGGTAGCGAGGGATTAAGAGAAAAGTCCACACAGGTGGGTTTCTAGGAGGGAGGAGGGGTCACATGACAGGACGTTACCTCGTTTGATAAACAACAGCCGGGGCCCACAGGAAGGAGGAAGGGAGTTATTTTATAGGCGGAATTAAGTGCTTCAGCACATCAGGTATTCATTATGGTAAATCTCCCAGGTGTGCTGTACATGCAAGTAAAGTTAAACATCTTAGGAGGTTGGATTTGATGCAAAACAACTTGGACTGATGGATATTTGCAGTGGACAGAACGGGTGGGAACTGGCAAGGACCTCACAAACTGATTCCAAATCAGTGAAGTTCATTTTTAGTGCTCCAATATGAAGCAAAGTTTTAGTTTATATATATATATATATATATATATAGAGATGTATGAATGAAATGAAAAAAGTCTATTATATATTTAAAAAATATGTAAAAATTGTGTCTAAATTCACATAAAACATCTATTTGAAGCGTGACAGATAATACAACTGTTTGATCAAAACTTTTTAATTTTCAAATTATATATTTTGTTTTAAGTATATTTATGAACACACAGGAAATCAAGTGGAAAATAATTTTATCTGAATATTCACAAATGGCGTTACTCACATGAGACTGGGAATGATAGACCTTCTGAAAAAGGTGATCTGAAAATGACATGCAGGGGGTTTAAGTGTAAAAATGTATCAGTAACAAGGCAGCTGGTTGTAATTCCTCACTTAACCTTTCAGGCGTCTAATGAAGTAAAATGAGTGGTTGGGTCATGGAGAAAAACAGGAATGTCACCTTTTCCCTTTCTCACTCCACCGGCAAGAATAAAAAGTTCTTGATGTCGGTGATTTATTGTGTTACTTCTTAGATCAATAAAAACTCAAATAATCCCCCTGGATACCCCCCGTGGTCATCAGACAAACCCCTCGCAGATCTGATGATCCTTTGTTTTCCAACAAATGACCAAAAAAAAGAAAAGAGGTTTGTGACAAATCAGCTGACAGCAAAGATGAAGAGCGAATTGTCAAAGAAAGTAACATCTGTATCTCCACCGATGTGTGACAGCCTTTTTTTTTTTTTTTTTTTTTTTTTTGTTAATGCGTTTTACTTTGTTTTCCCCTGCATGGCTCAGTCAATCACATGATAACAGCAGTAAGTCATGAGTTTTTCTTTTTTCTCCTGGGGGCGTTAAGGCATAGGTCTGGTTAGGCTGGTTTTCGGGCCAGAGTGCACAGGCCAAGGCCTTAGCCCTAAGCCCTGCACACTCAGATACTGACACGCATGCTGCTCCCCTCCCCTCCCCTCCAGGGCACTAACCAGAGGAGTGTGCATGTCAAGACAGATGGGTCACAGATAAGGCTCTTTCAAGGCCTTCTCTCTGGGCTCCCGCTGTACCCTCTCTCAATCTTTTTGCGCTCAACCTCTGTGATCTTCCCACTCCTGCTCACTAGCTTTGAACCTGTGCCCCCCCCCCCCCCCCACCCCCCACCCCCGTCTCCACTGGCTGTCAATCACATCATTTTCTGTGCAAGCTGCGACCCAGTTTGCGCACTTTGGCTAGTTACCCTTTGCCTTGAGCGCCTTTCTCCCCATAAACTTATTTTGACCTCCCATTGACTTGCATTGAACATTTTTAAACGGCCTTCTCTTGGTGTAATGATTCCCCAAAAAAAAAAAAAAATCTTCCCTCAGCCTCCCCAGGGCTCCCGGTTGCTCATGGCTGAACCCTGACACATGACTTTTTCCTGCCTCCCTCTTCCCGTCCTTCTTTAGCGCTGCGTCTCAACGAGGATTACATTCACTTAACCCCCTGGAGTACTCAACACCCTATATGATCATGTTTAAATCTCATGCACAGCCTGGAGCTATTATCATATCACCTTATTATGTTATTGCTTCTCCCCCTCGGGTATTACTCAGTGCTGATGTTTTTAGTCGAAAGGTTGTAAGTTATTCAAACACCAGCTTTTGGAATATTTTGCGGTATTTGAATGGCAGCCGGCCCATAGGAACATGCAGCAGACCCATGAAGCAAATGACATTCACATAGCTGCTTTTATAGTCGCTGCAGAGAGACCCAGCCACACTCATAAACCTCCACACCGACATGTTTATCATCATAAAACCGAGGGGAGAGTTAACAGAGATGGAGCACATTTATGGCTGAGCTTCAAAAAATATCATAAAAAATAAATAAAAGAATTGATTAGCACCTGGTTTTCTCATGCGAGCGGCGGTGTCACTTTGCACCTGCTGAACCCTGGTTTTAGATGACATACATAAATGTTTGTGTTCGTTATTATTTCTCCATTTGCAGAGATGATAGCGGCGTGGCTCTTGGAGTGGCAGTGTTTGTCTGCTGGTCGGGCACTTTGATCCAGACTGAAATATTTGAACAACTATCGGATGGATTGTTATGCAATCTGGTGCAGACTTTCATGGTTCCCAGAGAATTAATCCTGGTGACTTTTGTGAACCCCTGACTTTTCTTCTCGCTCCACCATGAGACTAACATTTGTGGTTTTGAGGTGAATTATACCTGTCAGACGGATTGTCATAAAATTTAATACAAACATTCACGTTCCCCCTCAGGGTGATTTTTAATAACTTTGGCTTATGACCAAGTTATTACCTGCAAAAATAATGACATTCCCACCAGCTGTATCTGCACTTTGTGCTCTGTGCTTATAAGCAAATATTAGCACGCTGACACGTTGAAATCAGTCGGCAACCTCCAGCTCTGAAAAGGAAAGCCAATAATTAAGTGCCTTAAACTTTCTATTTAATGGTCATTAGGGGGCGGCTCCTCTGGTAGCAAAAATAAGTCTGTATATAGTATAAAGTCTATGAGAAAATGACCCTTTTTCTCACTTGATTTATTACTTTCTTTATTTATTCAGTTATTATAATTATAATTATGGTCCCATTTAGAGTTAGGGCAAGTGCTACTGTGTGACTGACAGGTCGCTACCACGGCGTTGTCCGGTCTAGGTGATGTCCACGTCTTCTTCTAAGAACTTTAACCCTTTCACATAGTGTGTTTACAGTTCATGAACAACATTTTAGTTGCCTAAAAATGTCTTATTTAGCATTGGGTTTTACTTATATCCACCCTTGTCACTTCTGGTTGCAAAAAAACCTAAATGGAGACAGTCAAAATGCATAACTTAGAGCTTTAAAACTGTATTCGCAAAAAAAAAATGGGTGACGTCACGGTGACTACGTCCACTTCTTATATTCAGTCTATGGTTGAACTAAGATGGTGAACATGGTCAACATCAGCATGATAGAATTGTTATTGTGAGCATGCTCGCACGGCAAACTAAAGCTTCACAGAGCCACTAATGTGTCTTATTTAACGTTCTATTCAAACAGTCAGTTGCCGATAATCTCCTAACAGCACGCAGCACTTTTGTATTGATTGTATCCCATTCGCCTCTAAGAGGATGATTCGCTGCCGCCACATCTATAGGGTGTCTTTGAGTCCTATATTAACCCATAAGCGATATTGTTGAAGCTGCAGTTTGGGTCAGAAGGGTCAGCCATTACGCAAGGCCAGTAAACGCAGGGTTAATCTTGGCCCTTCCAGATGTACCGTCCGAGTCAAAAGAGCTGCGAAGGCTCCACTCGGACTTCCACAAAACGTGATCTATTGTTCATGTGTCAGCAGCGCCGTGATATATTCTATCCTACACCCGTGGACAAAACATACCCCGGCGATTATACAAGCGGGGCCATTCGCCCTGCAACAACGCCGGGCCGCTGACTGTGGACACCAGGCGGCTTGACCCCGGGGTCTCGCACTCCTTTGTCTCCACTGACCTCTGTTTCTTTTACCCCCCTCTGAACCTAAAACCTCTGTCCTTCCAGCTCACCCCCCCCCCCACCCCCCTCCTCTCCCTGCCTCCTTCTCCCACACACTCTTCACACACATACAAATAAAGAAATGGGCCCCCTTCAGTTTATTTTATTAGCACTTTGAAACCCAGGCCTTTAACAGGGGAGTTGAGAGAGAGAGAAAAATAATAGGAAAGGGCTTTAATTAGGAGAGTTATTTGGGCTCAAATAAAAACAACGGGGTCAGGGGTGAAGCGCTGGGTCAATTGGGAGTGTGTGAGCTTTGATATGAAGACTTTGTCATCTTTGGGTTCGACCCTCAAATCCTCAGAATAGGACGCGGCTCAGAGTAAAACTGAAGAGCTCACGGAGTGTCTTTAAGGGATGTGCACACTTTCTCTCGTTTGTAGCTGCTGCAGGAATGCCTTTATGAATGCAATATGAGTGTGTGAATGAATGAATGAATGAATGAGTGAGTGAATTCTGGATGTTGTTTGCATCCGATTGCACTTTCTGCTATCTGGTGGTTCCGACTATGTATGCAGGAGGATGCATGCTTGCCACACAGAGCCCTATGTACAGCTCCAGCTGTGTGTCTGTGTATACATATGTGTTTGTTTAGTGCCAGGTGTGCCGTCCCCTTCCTTTGTGATCAGCTCAACTGCGGATTGTGACATGGAAGCCCCTGCAATTTCCTTTACTCAGCTCTTTACCGGCTTCCGACTCGGTCATACCTCAGAGCGTGATTCCCTTCTGTCCTCCTCCTCATGTTCCCCTCGTCTCCACTTCCCCTCTTCCTCTCCTCCCCGTGTAGCCGCTCCCCTTTTCGGCTTTCTCGCTGTTTACCAAACACTCCAATGGCCTCCTCCTCCTCCTCCTCCTCCTCCTCCTCCCTCTCCCTCTTCCTCACTCCCGCACATGCATGTCTTTGTTTGCGCTCATCTGAGTAGAAAATGGTTCCCAACTACCGGCCCGGGCTGCAGTGTGAGACAGGAGGCCTTAAGTGGTGCTCGCCGGGGGGAGAAACAAGGGGCTCTGGATGCCGCTGAGTGCTGCAGACGCTCCATCCAGTTACTCTGGGGGTGTAGAGGGGTGAGGGAGTGTGAGAAAGGATGCGGAGAGAGGAGGGGGGGGGGGGGTTCCTAAACATTGGTACAAAGGGCGACTGTGATCAGTCGAGCTGTTACAGCACGATTGCACATGATTTACTGTACATTTTTAACAAAGTACTTGATTATCGTGACACTCTCCCACCACAAACAAACAGGCATAATCATTTTGAGCACTGAATTGTTTGATATACTGTACCTCTCTATGATTATGTCCTTAGATGTGTTTTGAAGGACCCACATATAAGTTGGGAATGTTGCAGACCTGCACACACGTGAAAGCACAATAGAGATTGCGAGAGATTTGGATTAAAAAACCAAAACAAAAGGATTGGAGAGCGAGGGGCAATGCATTTCCCAGAGTTCAGTGTGCGCTCGAAAACAATATTTGGCACAAAGGGATTAAACCTTTTATCTCTAAACTTTTGCATCAGTCACAGTCAGAGGCCACCGCTACAGATCCATGCAGAGGGAGAAACCAACAGACAGATGTGCGAGACAGATGTGTGTGTGTGTGTGTGTGTACGAGAGAGGATAGAGAGAGAGAGAGAGAGAGAGAGCGAGCGTGCTGCTGGGTAAGATGTAGGTATTATAAGTGGCTTGCTCCTGGATGACCAAGTAGGTCAAGAGAATCAAGGCGGGAGTGAAGGGGCTCACAAAGCTGTGAGGGGAAGGTCAAGCGTGAAATCCCTCCCTCCCTGCCACTGTGACCCCCCAGGGAGGAGCTGTGGACAAGCAGTGAGGCGTGTGCGTTGTAGCAGAGTGGAGTAAAGACGTGGGTGCATGTGTGGCATGTAGCTACAGTATATGAAGCTCCATGACCAACAAGTATCAGGACCTAAAAGGCCTATTTGTTGGTTAAAAAAACAACCTGATACCTGTCAGATCCCAGTACACACCTGGGTACTCTCACCAAGAATACGTGCAACACAGGTTAACTAAAGGTGCTGCATTTGATATTCATATCATAGCAGTTGCTTTCACACGGCTCTCAACATGGCGACGGCTAAGCCCGCGGCCTGCAGCTAACAGTGCTAACTAGCGCTAACGGTGCAAATGAGCCAACGGTGTTTACATGGGGGGGGGACTGGAGAGTGGGTGCTACGCTACTGTGATGACGCCGTCAGTCAGGATGGCGTTATTCGATGTAACAAGTGTATGAACGCAGTGCAGAGCGAGCTGACCATGAGCTAACCAGAATGCGAGGCCTGGCTATGTACACAAAGTACAGAGAAGCCAGAACTACAACACACAAAGAGGAAGAGTGACTTCATTCTCTGTTACGGTAAACATCACCCAACTGTATCTTTACAAAGCAAATAGTTGTTTAAAGCTTGATGCTCTGTATACAGAGTATATATTGTGTACAGAACCTTCAACATATACCTAAAGTAGATTTTAAAAAATATATATTTTGGCGATGTTTCTAGCAAAATAGCGTTTGCAATCTCCAGCCTTGATAAACAGCCTAACCTCAGGCTCGATTTGTCAAATGCAATTTTGAACGGTTCAGTGAACTCACCGTCACCCGCAGGAAAGTTTCTGATGTTCAAGTCGGGTCCGTTTGAGTGCTCACAGTTGTTTCTGAGGAGAAACCCATCACGCTGACCACATGTTGAGGCAGAAATACATTTGTATGTGCTGCAGGTACGTCTAATGGAGGACAGATGCTCCAGGTAGGCAGAGCTGGTGAGTGCTCTTAGGATAAAGGGAGGAAAGACAGCTTTGTACAGGTTTGTGAACACGTGTGTGTGTGTGTGTGTGTGTGTGTGTGTGTGTGTGTGTGTGTGTGTGTGTGTGTGTGTGTGTGTGTGTGTGTGTGTGTGTGTGTGTGTGTGTGTGTGTGTGTGTGTTTTGCTGTTTGGGCCTGCATGTGTGTTAGTGTGCATGTCCATTCAAGTATTTCCACTGTGTGTACAAGAAAATGTGAACAGATGCATGTAGGTATAATGTCAGAAATCTCGTGTGACGTGTGTCTGAGTTTCTTCTTTCACTAAAGTATTGAATTAAACATGTACACCTGCTTCCCTCTGTGCTGTATGTATAATAACAGCTGTTTGGTGCCGCTTTGTAATAAGCCGTTCTTCATAAAGGTTACAGATTTTAATTAAGCATGTATTCATTATTTAAAGTCTAGTGACAAACCATTAATAAGGAAAACTTTTGCCAGGTTGGGCAAAAAAACAAAAACATTCCTCATCAAGCATCACTTGCATTGTCTGTTACTTTAATACATCTACTACTTAATAACTCCTTATTAATATTAAGAAAGCTATTATTTACAAATTAGTTACAAATTTTGTTTTGTGTTTTAACATTAAACATTTGAGCAACGCTCTAATAAGTCATCCTTTAAGGCTTTATACAGACCTCTATTAGTTCTAAACAAATAATTTACTAATGCTTTTTATATATATATATATATATATCAACACTCATACGTTATGGACCAAAATCCATTTTTTAAGCATTTATTAATTGGCTAGCTTCAATTTATAACTACCTTATTTATAAAGAGAAAGGATAAACACCAGCAGTGGGGATTTTTCACAGCATAGCCACATGATGTCTGATATATTAACCATTTATAAAGGTACAACTTATTTTTTAAAAAAAAGTGCATTTATAAGAGAGCGGTACCAACATTTGATCTTTCTGAGTAGAATATGCGTTTATATCTTTGAATAGTTTTTTTCTTTGTGTGAGAAAGTGAAAAGATTCCTTCTTGTGCGCCCTGCAGCCTGATGGCTCATCCTGTCACACCCTGTCGCCTTCATGTCACTGCTGCACCGTTTTCTCGCCCTCTCTCCACCTCAGCGCCCGGCAGCGGCAGCGACACGCCCACCGCCACTCACCCTCCGCCACTCACCCTCCGCCACTCACCCTCCGCCTCTGTTAAATGATGGCAACTGTTTCTCTTTCTCCAAACACTTAAGAGTGTCGGGTTTATTTAACCTTTGGTGGCAGTAAAACACATTCTCGATGAACTGGTTGAACAATGGGTTTTTTTGGGGGGTTTGCAGTGGAAGCAAAAGATACTCTGTGAATTCTGTATTGAGCACCTGTAACCTCCTCTGTCAGAGTAGAAACGACTCCTAAAAGAGGCACGTTCTAATCACAGTTATGAGACAAGGGTCAATGGTACAAATACAACTCTTTCCCCTATTTAATAACCATTTATTAAAATAAAGGATGTATAATCTGGAGGACAAAATGTCACAGTATAGTAGTAAATAGAGTACTAAATGATACAGTGCAGAAAAAAGAAGATACTTGCCTGGCTAATGTCACATATTGGTGCTAGAATGTCCCAGATGGCTAGCGTGTTAGCAGATAGCCCTCCAGTCACAGTGACCTAGTCGTCCTACATAGCCAGATGTATCTCCACAGAACTGTGTCAGTGCTAAAGGAAGGTCTGGCTCCATGCATGATCATATCAGCTATCGGGGGGGAAAATGCTGTGGCTCGTTTGTGATCGTTTTTTAAAGGATTACAATCGTTTTGGGCGGCGGTAAGCCCAGGATGCAGCATCAGTGCCCTTGCAAAATATATCAAACTGACCACATGTTGAGAAAGAAATACATTTTTGTGCAGCAGGTACATACTGAAGGACCACAGATGCTCCAGTAAGGCAGGGCAGGTAGGTGAATGCTAGGATTCTGCTGTGCCACTCTCTGCTAATAAAATGAATGGCAGGTTTTTAGGTCTAAGAATCAAAAAGATAAAAGCTTATTTTTGGACCATTTTGGCCTGAAATTCAAAACCCAGAAAGAAATCCACTATATAGGAGAAGGAGGGACCAATTTCTCCATTGACATATGGCAATGCAGACTCAGGACACATTTCTTTTAGCAAGGGGCACAAACACTCGTAAGACAATTCATCTTTTTTAGTTTTCAAGACTACAAACAGGGCCGTTTGACCTGCTGTTACCTTTAATCACACTTCTGTCCTCACAATTTAGCACCTGAACCTTCTTGTGAGTGAAAGGTAATATGTTACTGTATCTTTATTAGCATCTGACAGTTGGATTTGCAGCTGTTTCAGTGTGGAATCATGATACAATGTTATTTGTAAATCGTCTCAGCACAGGAAGAAAGTTTCCATCTTGTGTCTCTAATCTAAAACACAATGAACCAAAAATGACTAACTTTAATTAATCAATGCCATTAATGAACTACAGAAGATGTATCTCGGCTCGAGGTAATTGAGCTTCAACACGCTTAATTGCTAAACCAGCCAATGCGTTTTGTTCCCTTTGACGGCGATACATCATCATCACAAAGACAGACGTTACATGGGAGCAGAAAGATTGATTTCCCCTGTGAGGAAAGGTGTTGCAATGCTTCAGGCTCCGATAATGAATGACCAGTAAACTATTTTAGATTCTGAGTGACAACTTGTAAGTGATGACTTAGAGGTTTCCTTTAACACGCCGCCCAAGAGAATAATGCAGCTGTCGTAAAAGAATGTCCGACTGAGTTTTTTGAGTTTTCCCGTACTTGAATTGAAAGTTTGTGAGGCTGCTAATGTGTTGGGTATGTTTCATGACCCCGTGGGTGTTTGGAGGGCGTTTGAATCATTTCCAAAACCTGTAAAAGAGAAGCGTTGGTTTTTCATCTGTCAACAGCCTTGAGGTTAAATAAGGCGAAAAGACGTCTGTGTGGATATTTAGCAGGTTACAGAATATAAAGGTGTCTTGAGGTCGACCTACAGGTTTCCAACTTAAAGACATATCCACATTTCTTCAACATTTGTCATGTGAATACGTGACGAGTCAAACTGTGATTTATGAAAGCTATTAATGCGATTTTAACTGGCAACTTCCGACCAAGTAATTGGTGCAGCAGCAAGTTGTTCATGAACAATGTGGGAGGCAGATAACATGTAACAAAATGTCCCAGTCAGGTTCAAACAGAGACATATCAGTAACGTCTTAAGGTGAGTTTTTATGTCATTAAGAGAGCAGGAAAACCCTTATTTGACATATTTTGCGACATTAAATCAGGTAGATTGAATCATGTGAGGAGAAAAAAACATTGTTAATCACAAAAGTTTTTGTCGCTCTGCTATTGATTATTATAACATCTTAGGTTCTAAAATGATTTCTGAATTTTGCTCAAAATAGGTACTAAAAGGGCAAAAAACATGAGCGGTCATACGTGTTGTTAACAAACCTCCAGGTAAGTCAAAAAAAATAAAAAGTTAAATTCCAACAGTAAAATGATTCCTCTAACTGTCCATTGTTAATATCCACCACACCTTACCTGATTCAAATGACCTGTATAGTAGCTGTGCACTCTCCTGTTATTGGAGATTATTAGTAACAGTACAGTTTTTTTTTGTTTTTTTTAAACGTACAAATGAATGTGTAGCTCCTCTGTGGTAGCTACATGTTTATAAATCATCCGATCATCTCATTGCTCATGCTTGTTGCTCTGTAGGACCTGTATCATTGATGTGACATTGATTTCCACTGTTGTCTGTCACACAGCAGTGGAAAAAGTACTCAGCCATGTAAAAATCCTCCGTTACGAGCAAAAGTCCTGCATTTACAATAGTTTATTTTCATTCTTTATACTGATGCAACTTATGAGCAGCATTTTGATGTTTTTGCTACTGTACATACAGGCAGGTTATGGGGTTACCAATGTAGGGGTAGGGCCCCTGCAAAAAAAAAAATCACAAAATAATTCTGAGGGTGCTTAGATGGTTAATGGAAGAGGAAAAAAGACAAATATAAATTCATTTTTGAAAAATGTCTTGATTCTTTGAACTTTAATTAAATATTGGATAATTTTATTTCTTTGGGGCTCAAACAGATATTAAAATTATACCATATGAGAGGTTTAGAAACAGTTTAGAACTCATAGATCTGAAACATGACAAGGAGTCCCAACTGGGGACACTGCTTTAACAATGCAATGTGTTTTTTCAACAAAATCTTTTGGCAGTTCATGAAATATTCACGAAATGCAATCTATTTGTTTCGTGTACAGGGACAAGAATTCTGCTTTTTTTTTTCGTGATGCAGGGAATTACTTTTTTTCAGGGACGACTTGACGTTGGAAACGAAAGTTAGGTTTATGCAACAAAACAAACGTTAGAATTAGGCAACAAACCAAAACCACACCACAGTTCGTCTTTAGATATTTGAAACTACGCCTGCTTTAACTGTTGCTTATTCACGTGGATGCTATAAATATGTGTGTCCACCACCAAAAAGGATCCTTATTGACTTTCCTTTGGCATTATTTCATCCTGAGAACGACGTGAAAAAAAAACCCAGACTATTTGTGTCCATGTTTACAAAAGCAATAGATTGCATTTGGTGACTATTTTATGACCTGCAATGATACTGAACTGTTGTTTAAATGAAAGTTTATTTATGTAATTAATAAAAATTACCCTCTAAAAATGTTGTAAAACTGAAATTGTACTGGAGCACAGTTCTTGAGTAAGTGTACTTAGTTACTCCCCACCACTGCTCCCTATGTGCAAACAGCCCCTGTGAGCGGGTGAAAGTGTGTATATGTGTATTAGTGAGCGGGAGGCGGGCCTGCTGGCGGAGCGGGTCAGCGGGCGGAAAGGCGGTGGGCCGAGCCGGGAGCCGCAGCCCCTCCCAGGGGTCAGGGCAGAGAGGATGAAACCTGTCATTAGGGAGGTGAGGGGAAGAAAGCTCTCAGTGGGGGGGGGCATTGTCCTGGGGGCGGGCGGGTGGGATGGCTCTTTAGTGCCTCAAATAACACGGCCCCCGGCAGCCATTGTCGCGGAGTGAAAGGGCCCAATGGGGGGGTCACAGGGGTGAGGGGGCAATTCTGAACAGTGGTCAGCGGGAGAAAGGAGTCCGTGGGTGAGGAGGGGAGAGGGATGGTGAGGGGGGGGAGCTTTTATACAGTTGTTTTCCTCTTCTTTGTTGACAGCTCATCCAGAACCAGGTTCCTGTGGTCTCATGAAAACCTCAACAGATTCAAGATTCAAGTGTGTGTGTGTGTGTGTGTGTGTGTGTGTGTGTGTGTGTGTGTGTGTGTGTGTGTGTGTGTGTGTGTGTGTGTGTGTGTGTGTGTGTGTGTGTGTGTGTGGACGTTTGTGTTGCCACAGAATCAAACCTCAGATATTTAATATATAAACGTCTCTTTTGATTTTGCATACATGCACATTTTGCAGGTGTCTGTATGTATGTGTGTGTGTGTGTGTGTGTGTGTGTGTGTGTGTGTGTGTGTGTGTGTGTGTGTACGTCCTCGTCCTGCAGCGGGGGTGTGAAAGCGTGCAGGTTGAATAGCAAAGGTTGACATCTATGCCAGAGCTCAGGACCTTTCACTCGTCCGAAGTGTTTTAAGGGGACGGGTCACACAGATAATGGGGAACCCGAGAAAAAAAGACCAAAGACCAAAGCTGTCCTCTTTACTGGAGGTCGTGGACGGAGCCTTTGACGTCCTGTCACTTCTCTGAGCGGCACACAACAAATAGAACACAATATATCTAGATGACAGCTTAAGTTAGTGATTTCATTGGCAGCCGATTCTCTTGCAGGTTTGGGAATAGTGAGAAAGTGTGTGTGCATGGGGTTGTCAGACAATTAATAGATTAATAGATCAAAATAAATAAGTTGAGAGAAAGGTGCTTATTTCTTGTGGGTTTTGACTCTTAGATTTATGAAAATTAGATGTTGATTTCTGACGGCTTTCTTGGTTCCTGAATCTTTTGAGACTTAAATTGAGATGTTTCCTTGTTTACATTTTCTCACTTTTCCTCCGAACAAACATTAAGTGTTTCTTTTAAAACCTTTTTCCAAATAACATGTAGTCCTGCTAACTGTTTTGACGAAAGGTGCAGGGTTTTTGCTAATGATGTATACTTTACTTTTATACCTCAAAGCTGTTCCCACAGCCAGAGCACCTAATAAACTGATAAACTGGACCAATTACTGACTCCATTAGAGGGCTTTCATCCAATCCCAATGCACTGATGACTTTAGAGGGCCAATAAAACTGCTAGGTTGTGACCTTAACGTTAAGGGACCTTAGCGATACGAGAGGGGACAGACAGGGGTCAACAACATCTCACACTTGTCAAACCCCAGTGTGAAAGTGTTCACATCTCATTTCTGTATCAATACTGCAGGAGATTAGGCAAATTGAATTGTTAGAATATTAAAAAGGGAAATAAAACATAGTAGAGTTAACAGAAATGTTATATTTTTAATCTTTTAACTGTTTTTTTTTTTTATCCATTCAATTTTTTTTACACATTCAATGTTGTGAGAAGCCTTTACTCTAACTACATTGTCACCCAGGTCTCAGTGATAAACTCTTAATTAATGTGATAATGATTCAATTATTTGACTTTGGTCTAATATTCAAGCTAATTCATTTAGTATTTATTTGTCAAATCATATTCATATTCACTTTATTATTATTATTATTCCATATTTACCTATTCCTTGGATAATGTGATATTTTTATAAATAAAAAAACCCACAAAGTGTTATTTGAATTATATGTTTTATTATTGAGTTACTAGTTAGTCATGGAGTTGTACTGGACACCATCATATAAAACTGTGACCTTAAAAAAATAACAAATGAATTAATTTACCGATTTCCAACAATATCACCAAACTATGCACATTAGAAACTTCATAAATCAGATTATGTATGCCTCTATGAAAATAACAATAGTAGTGCAGACGTCTTTTCTAACAGTCATTGAATCTGACATAATAAGGTCACTCCAATGTACAGTTTAATACAATAGTTAGATTTAGGATAAATTATGGCGCTATTTACATAATATAATTGTCATTTACAAAATCTTTTATAATCTTTAGTTTGACGTTTTAAAGAAGAAAAAAATATCTCCTTTATCTAGTTACATGTGTGTTTTTTTGGTTCAAGGTTTTTTATTCACCAGCTGAACTCATTTCCGTGGTCCTCTGATTGGACAATCAAGGCCTCATCTATGTGTATATAAAGCGAACCTAGAATAAATATGATGAGGATGTATCTTACAGATTCTGTTAGTAATACGCTAAATGTTTTACATGTATTTTGGTTGCAACATGACAGTAGGAGGAGGGGGAAAAGTTTGATAAATTGCAGGCGTATTTGTTTGTTTGGTCTGCTTCAGTAGAACATTAGGGAGGTGAAGAAATTAGCACCAGGCCTCATTGAGAGGCCTAAAACTGTTACAACTTGCATTGGAGGGAAAAATGGAGGGAGGGAGGAGGAGAGAGGCAGGCCTAATCACTTTCCCTGCTGACTTCACAGGAGGGAGGGAGGTAAAGATCACAGCTCCACCAGCACATTGCAGCCGTCCTCCTCTCCTCCCTCCTCTCCTCCCGGCCTATTGAAGAAGAGCCCGGGGTGCCTACTCCCCTCCTTCTGCCCACAGGGCTATTGAAGGAGTGATGGATGGCTTCATAAGGAGACAAGATCCATCTCTCATTCGCGAAATCTCCCTCTCTAAATTACTCTTTCATTTTCAGTCCGTCTCTTGCCCGTCTGCTTTCGGTTTCTCGCTGATGTCAGAGATAACAGCCCTCACTTTTTTCTTTTTCTCTATTTTCTATTTACTTTATGTTTGTCCCACACATCTTTCTGTTTGTCTTTATTTCTTACTTTCTTTCTGTCTTTTTTGTCTTTCTTTCTGTCTTTCTTTCTCTCTTTCTCGTGGATGAAGGAATGTTTCCCTCTCCCTCTCGTTCCTTCACTCTTTCCGCCCTAGGCTTTGGACAGATGTGGAGGCCTTCCTTTCCCAGCATTCCCTTGGGAGAGCAGGGACAAGTCTTAACACCCTTTTCGGAGAAGGGAGGAGGGAGAGGGGGAGGGCAGTTTGTTGTCCGAAGGGTCACGTATTGGGAGTCAAGTGATGCATAAGTAATGCTTTGTTTGGACTGATCTGGGGGAAGGAATTTACTGGATTTGCCTGTAATTGGGTTATTTTCCCTTTGAAACGGCTCATGAAACAAAGATTGAGGAGGTGAAAAGGTCAATGCTTCGTGGGAACTATTATAACAGTCGGTGAAATTAAACATCATAATTCACAATGCTGCCTTTATCAGAACTATACTAAAAAAATGAATTATAGAGGTATGGAACCTGAATCTTTCATTTCAACCATACAGTTAAAAATGAAGGTGTGAACACATCACAAGATGCATGCAAGAAATCTGGGAGAAATCGGGTACAGTCACACAGGAAATAAGACCTCTAGCACTCTAGGTCAGGAATCTGATGGCTGATACAAGATGCTACATCCTGTTTTAATATTTTTTTACCAAACAAGAAATGCGTATGGCTGGCATTGTTTTATTTTTTGTGAGTCACTGTTGCAAAATGTGGTCCTGGAGACACCTACTGTAGAGGAAACTACTACAGAAGCGGCCCTAGTGCATGCTATTATGACGACGGGTGAAGTGCACCCGCACACACACCATTAGGCGTATTTTCACCAACAATGTGTTGAATTTTACATTCGTGTTCAGTGGCGGCAAGGTACAGCGGTGTATGCAACAGGAGTTCCATTAACTGATAGCCAAACGCACTGTCCAAAAAAACCATAAAAAGTGAGCCGCAGAGCAGGCTCGGAGCATCCGCTGCGAGGTACTCAGCAGCGTGTGTACTGGTAGCTCTGTTAGCTGTTAGCCAAACACAACGTCCAAAACAATAAAAGTGTCCAAATTATTTCCGCCCCACTGTGTCTCTGGCTGCAGAGACAAAGTGGGGGTCGGTGTTGCACTCAGCTGTGTTATCATTAGCTGCCTCTACCAGCCGGGTGCCGCTTAAGAGTGGTGAGTGAGGAGTCAGCAGGCAGTCAATGGCAGTATAAAACAGGCAATAAAAGGTGTTTTGAGAAAGTGTGAGTCTCCGCAACCACGCGAGGTCCTTGAGCATGCCACATTAACTGGGCACCCTGCAGCTGCAGCAGAAGTCGAGGTTCGGCGTGGACAGACACAAACATGCACAATCACTCAGTCACATAGAGGACCGAACACATAAGCTCACGCCTGGCGGAGATAATAAGCCGCCACAGGCTGCTAAAACGCGCTTTGTCTGATCAGGGCCTAAGAGTCTACAGCCACAGTGATGTTTAAAGCTAAAAGCTAGCATCAGCATGCTAGCATGCTCACAATGACGATGTTTACAAGCTGATGTTAAGCAAGTATAATGATGACCTTGTTCACCATCCTAGTTTAGCGTGGCAGCATGCTAGCGTTTGCTAGTAAGCACTAAATATATTACAGCTGAGACTGAGGGGAGTGTCAGTTCTGCAAGTAGTCGGTCATAAACCAGTCTTGGACAAATTTAAACAGGTCGGGAACAAACAGAGGTTACGGAATTAAATAGCCTAATAAATAAGGCTGAATACGGGTCAGAGTAACTTGAGCACAGGTCGAAGGTGGCAACAAAATATGTTTAATGTATTTGCAAGAATTTGGAATTTATGTGTTTTATGTGTTGAGTTGGCTAACTTTGTGTTGCTAATAGCCAATTAAGTCAATGTGTTGTAATTACGATCCAGCGGAGTTATAATTTATTGCCTTGCCTAGTTTTCGGTTCAGCTCTCACGCTGGTTTGATGGTGTCAGCTTTAATGAAGTGCACTTAAAAAACAAATCAAGGCTTTCGTTTATTCGACTGGGACATCACTCAATTATTGATGAGATTTTTCAGAAAACTTTTGGAAGGCTTTTGATTGTTTCTTTGAAGAAAAACTTTGCAAAGAGAGCATTTGCTTGCATGCTGAGCAGAAAAGGAAAATCTAGTGATCACATAGAGACATATTGTCCGTTTCCAAAGACAGTCTGTATGCAGTCATTGTATATCTAGACAGGAGTATCAAGGTCTAACCAAGACCTAAAAACATCTGCCTTTACTGTTCAGCCTGCTGGTTATCCTCTCCTTCCTCCTCATGCTGTTGGAGTGACAGCACACTGTGGTCGTGCTGTGAGGAGCCATTCAGGCCTCGCGGCCTCCACGGCACAGGCGTGAAAATCGGCTACATTTAATCAGCCACGGTTGAGGATTTACAGAAAGGGATCAAGAGAGCTTTGTCTTAATGGATTGGCTACAGTTTAGGGGTCCAATACACAGAGTTATACCTAGTTAAAAGCACATCACTTGCTAACAATATAACTCAAAACACATGGCACTTCCCTGAAACTTTCTTGGCTTGGATCTTTATTTCACATTTAGAAATGCAGAATATGTTGGTTCTCATATTTTTTCTGTTATGCCTCTGCATTTGAGAGTCGACTGAATTTGTCCAGTTAGACCCGAAGATGATCTTGGTTGATTCCTCGGTCAATCATTTCATCCATATTCAAAAAACTGAAAATTAGAGAATAAGTCATCTTTTGTGTATTAGAAGTACATCAAATGACTCACACACACAGTGGGACAATTCTTTCAGCCTGTCTGTACATTAAAATTTCAAGCTTACGGCCATGCCAATTTTTACCAATACAGTGAGGCCATACAAGACGGAGGCGACATCCAGAAAAGGGCCAGTGCAGTCAAACAAAGCACTAAATCAAGTGGCTTGACACATGTTCACCAGACAGTTTGCCGTTTGTCACAGCGCCTGAATGGAACTAAAAGCAAAGTTGTGGACGCGTCGGGGTGATCGGCATTGCTCAGATACTGCACAAGAGGCCTTTTCAGACAGCTGCAACACTGATTACATTGTGTGAAGGCCAATCAAAGGAGAAAATGACGAGAGCAGTCATGCTGGACACACACAATGCACAAATGGCAGCGGTCAGATGGTGGAGGGGACAGATTTTAAAGACGCATTTTGGGAGACAGGGTCAGACGTATGGGAAACTCTCAGTACATCACGGAGAGGCACGCAAACAACTTCTGAGTTAGTTTGATTCCAGAAGTGAGGTAAAATATAACCGCTTCTTTTGCTTAATGGTCATCAGTTTACAAGTACAAGGAAATAAACAGAGCTTCCTGTGTTCTCAATTCCTGTAAAATCGGTAGAAAAAGTTCATGGCATTATGTTAGATTTTTAAGATGTACATAAACAGACAAAGCATATTAAAACTGAGTATCTTCTGACTATCTTCTTATAAACTCAACCTAAAAACTGATTTCTTCTAACTTAAGTTGTTTGTCGGTCTTATGATACTAAACTATATCTGAACTACAGTTATTTCCTCCCAAAATTGAGACTTTTAATGGGACAATTCACCCAAATTACAAAAAAAAAAATCTTAGTTACCTTGTCATATCATCAAACAGCATTTTAAAACTTCTCTGCCCCCACACCTTTTCGGAATTTGTGTGCACCAGACCAGTTTTTGTGACTTTCCAAAACCGACAATCTGACCAGTCAGATGTGAGGAGGTGACAAATGTGCGTAACATTAAAACTTCTATAAGCTCTCATCTTTCAGTCTTCACACAACATATTGCTTATGACGCATATTTACAGAATACAACACGTTGAATGTTTTTAAGTCCGAAAGTATAAGTTCCATTTGTACGATTCATCGTATCTTGCACCTCTCCGGATGCCATTTTTTTTTGGCCTCATCTGAAAAGGTATATAGACTTTGTACGAAGTGGTTCATTTCAAGCAGCCTTTATCATCTCTGAGATTTCTCCCACCAACCCAATGAAATGGAGATGAAAGAAATTTGAAAGTTTGTGGTCCCACAGACTTCAATGTGAATCATTTTTCATTTTACTTCTACCGAAAACTGTTAACAGTGTCTTCAGTAACAGGGACACAAGATATGTGAATGTAGATTTGATGATGCAGAAGTTATTTTTTTGAAATTGACCACATTGTATTACGATTAATCTCAAATATCTTCGAAAAGTTACCAAATACACCTAGATAAAAGTGAGAAAAACATGAGTAAATCGGTCAGATCCTATTTTCTTACTTCCACATCACATCCTTTTGTGACGGTAGTTTAAATGGAGATTTTGAGGCAGGTGAGACTCCAAACACACAAGAAATGTTATTTACAGAGACGGCAAACACACGCTGACACCACACAAACACAGAGTCAGGGGGCAAATGACAGAAACACATGGCTGTGACCCTCTCTTTAACTCTCTATCCAGCCTCTTCCTCCCTGTTGATGAGGACAATGATGAGGATTGTGGTACGACGATGAAGAAGATGATGATGATGATGATGATGATGACGGTAATGATGACAAGTACTGGCTGTGCTGTTGTCCTTTCACTAAAACCCCTCAAAGCTTTAACAGCTCTGTTGTGCCTTTGCTATGTGAACAATGCAATGAAGGGATTTTGAAAGTTTCTCTCTTCGTTTAACACACACACACACACACACACACACACACACACACACACACACACACACACACACACACACACACACACACACACACGTATCTGCTACCTACATATGAGGAATCATTTCGATCATGTGCTTCACAGGAACCACGGAGTGTTTGGCCTCAAATGCGTCCCAAATGGGAATCTGTGTGTGCGTGTGTGTGTGCGTGTGTGTGTGTGTGTGCGCGTGCCCGTTCATGTGTGGGAGGGCTGCTAGAACAGGGGATTTTTTGTGTCGGGGAAGAGAGAGGCTTGGGCACTTCATCTTCTCTTGTGTGCACTGCCAAAAAGGGCAGAGGTCAAAAGTCAGGGCGATTGGAGAATTCCGCGCTGCATGCCGAAAGATCGGGTTTCAAGGGTGGGGGAGGGTCGTGGATCGCCCTAAAGGGATAGGTGCTTGTGTGTGTGTGTGTGTGTGTGTGTTTGTGTATGTGGGTGGCTACATATATACATGTAGGTGCCGAGATCGTGCACGCGTGCTCGGCCTGCATGTGCACAAATATGTGTTTATATATGTGAGCTTGTTCGGGCTGCCCCCTTTTTTTAAACCATCTTTTTGCAGCTTTAGTGCTCAGAGCATTTGGAACTTTCTCTTGATGTTTACTGCTTTGTGGGAGTCATTTGGAGGAGACTCGCCCGTCATAAGGCAACACCTAAGCTCCCCTGACCTCAATGTCACATTGTCCGCAGTTGAAAGACATCTATTCCAAAAATGCTTTAGATCCATTTTGGGCCGCTGGTCAGCCAGGAGCTCTGAAACCTGTCATGATTTGTTAAATAACCAAATCATTTTCTCTTGCCACATAATGGTCTGAGTTTACTTTTAACATTTAGCGTTTGCAAAGTTTTTTTAATAATTGCTAATTCTTGTTAGGATGAAGCACTTTGATTGCTCAGATAATACTGGATTCTGCGTATTGGAGACAAAGTAAGTTGAAACAAGGCCGACGGATCAAAGCAGAGAAGACAGACAGATCTTATGCTGCAGATTAGGTTCCTTAAGTGGTTTTACTGCTCAAAATGGTTAAACAGTTTCACAAAGGATGGATGAAACGTGTATTAAACATTGGTTAAAACCATTTTGCATTCAAATGAATCCAAAAGCTGCATTCTCAAAAGACGGTAAAGAACTTTTAGAGTCTCTTTATAACCAACAAAAACCTTTTAACACCTCACTCAGTTAGAGTTTAAACTGTCGACTCAACCGCAATCAATCCAGTGCGACGCGTCCTGGGTTTAAACATTTAGCAGAAGGTGAAGTCATTCAAATGGTTTGAGATGCAAAGGAGTACAGACCTCAGCGACTAGCGGCTCCCATTGTGGCCTTTGTAACTGATCATTAACGAACATGTGCTCCGGGCCTCCCGGTGGCTCCCGGGGAGCCCGGACTGATCACCACAGCTGTGTTTCTATTGTGCTTACCCACGGTGCCGAAAAATAACACAACACCCCGGCTCTGGCAATGTGCTGGAATTTATTGTATTTACTTTTCAAAGCGTAAAGAAGCAAAGGTTGGAAGAAAAAAGAAGGAAAAAAAAAGCGTCTGTGGTCCGACACGTAGGAAACATTGAGGAGGATAACGAGAGCGTTTTTATGAAACTGATTTATGTTGGCACCATGTAAAAGTTTCTTTAGGAATGATAATGTTACATGAAAACTGAAGAGACTAAAGGGAACACAGTGTGAAATCTGTAGGGGATGGCTTCACTTAGTGCTTCACTGTTGAGACACTTCAACATAAAAGACAGATGTTCAATGACAGCCTTGTTCTGGGGCCATGCTTGTTGATTTTAATACACATCATATCAGAACTTTGGGATTTCCGAATCATTTATAAAAAGCAAGTTAGATTTTAGACACGGAAGCTCTCTGCAGCAGATCAACGAATTACAAAACATGCTGAATCAACGCTATACAAATGCTATACATTTCAATAATAAAATAATAAAAGCTCTTTGTCAGCTGTTTCAATGTGACAAAGAAAACTGCCCGGCTCCCTCATGACTCTTACTTTGACTTATATTCTGCCTCACAATATGAGAATTGTGGGATTTATGCCTGTGGCTCTCTGCGGCTTTTGTGGTCTTTGTGGTCAGCAGAGGAAGTGCCATACTTTGACTGTGCAATGACAGCAGATCCGAACAAGTAGTCCTCTCTCTGTTCTTCTGTTTCCAGGGGAGAAATCGGGGTCAGAGAATCTGCTAAATCACACAGAACAAATATTGTACTGTATGCAAGCAGCAGTGTATGCAAATTCATTTAACCCCATAACAAGCCAGCTGGATCGGTCATTTCAAACTCGTACTGTGCAGCCAGATAAACCCAGTTGTATATTAAATTCTGCTGGTAATTAGAAAATTTCTAAAGTTACGATGCATATCTGTCTGAATTTAAGTTTGTTCATACTTCAATTTTTGCACGGACAGCTGAAGACTTGCATTATTCACTGATATACGTATTACAATCACGCACACCGACGTGTTCCACACATGTGCACTAGAAAACAAGATGGCGACAGGAAGAAGAAGAAGAAGAGCTCCTTTGTTTGTTGTATTTTGCTGAATGACGAAAAAGTCAAAAAGAGAAAAGGGTGTGTTTGGCTGCTTATAAAGAATAGGAGCAATAATGGATTATCCAGTGCATTGCTGCAAGAGATGACAAGCATTTTCATTTCATTTGAGTGTGTCAAATATTTTGGATGGCATGGACCATCAGCAGACCCTCACAGCCACGCAGATGCAGCGAGCAAAATTATACTCCAGTGATTCAATATCGCACATCCAGAAAATCCCAGAAAATGATGCATAGCAGTGGCTATTCTGACCTTTAGCTTTTTATTTTCTGGATCATACAATACCCATAATGCAACAGGGTCTTTAATGAGACAGTCTGTGTTTGTCAAATGCCCTCATCTTTCAAATTCAAATTTTTAACTCAGGTTTCTGGTCAAATATTTAAATTCTCAGGGCCTAACTCATGTTAACCCTCCCTGGTGACACCACTATGGGTTATTTTTGTCAGACTTTATAAATCTCCTCCAGAGCCCAGCCTGGTCTCACTCCCAGGGCGCCAAATACCAAGGCTTGGGCCGTGGCCGTTGGCGTCTTGATACCAACACACGAGGCACACTTTGGCGTCTGCATGAGACAGTCTGGGCTTTCTAACTAAATTCAATCTAAACTTGTCCCCATCAATATTCGACACACAGAGCAAAGGGCGTAGTATTAAGAACGAGAAAGGTGGATGGTTCAAACAAACACCAAAAGTTGCTGACGACGTTATGTCACATTACATATGTCATTAAATCATACAACGATTCGTCCGTAGCTTAGGTTAGTTAACAAATGGACTTGTTTTAAGCCAAACCATGATGTTTTTTCTGACTCTGAACAAGAAGTTTTTGTTCCCTAAACCTAACCGAGACCGTTTCACAGCATTAACCACATGTTACAACATTAACCGCAACCATTTCATAAGGAAAAACCCCAACTAACAACACCGTGTCATAATGTTAACCATGTGTAACAACGCTAACGGGGATGCAAAATATCCAAAGCAGGAATGACATCACGTTGCAGAGGCATAGAAGACGTTACACATCTGTTTTCACAGGCATAGTACTACTAACCACGACGAGTAAACAGACCTGTATGTGTTAAAGTGGCAGAGTGCCACTTTAAGGGAAAAAAAGGGGAAACTGAATGTTAAGGGGTTGAAAACTGGCCGATCTTTATGTGCATGAGGTGCGTCTGTTTGACTGCGACCGTATATTTAGAACTTCCACAATCACAGCCTCCACCAGTTTTTACACGTCTAAAACTAGCCGGGCTTTTGTTTCACAGTTACTGCTGCACTGCTGCACACGCGCTCGCTCACACCAGCACCTGTGCTCACGCTCAAAAGCATGAACGTGTTATCTGCTCACACGCCTCGCTGCCTTTACTTCTTTCTCTACATGGGGAAGTTGTCGCTTAAAAACAGGCCTGTACACTCAGTATCAGATCCTTTACTGCCCCTTTTAATGCCTCGCTGTAGTTTCCTTTTCTTTTCTTTTCTTTTTTTTTTTTTTTTTTTTTTTTTACATGGCCAGGGATCATGAAAGAGTGCAAACGAGTCATTGATGGATCGGATGGAGCAGTCTAAACGTGAGGCTTGACCTCCCTGCTCCACCCAATCCCCCCCCCTTCTTCCACTCCCTGGTTGAGCAGAGCGTTCGGATCAGGACCGACTCTCAGGCCTTAATGGAGGCATCTCATTTCGAGGCTGGCCCGTATCTTTGATGCCGAGCCCGTTAACAATGCGTCCTTTCTGTGACTGGGTAAGAATTGGCCAGCAGGGTTCCTGCGAGAGGGGAAAATGTAAACGGGGGATTAGCCGGACTAATGGCCCCAACTTGTCGTTGATGTTAATTAGCGTTAATTAGGACCCCCTTTATTTAGCGGGCCGGATTGAAAGGCGGAGGCGGGCTTGCTGGTGTTTTTCGCAAATGTCCTGGCTCATGTTTGTGCACACAAATTGTCATTCACGCTTTTTTTTCACACTCGCACGCACAAGCCGGGGAAACGCTCTCGTTAATTTCAGCATCTCGTCGGCGCTCGCACTCGTCCGCTGACGGCTTCCTTCTGTTTGCTCTGTGCTCGTTGTCAGAGGCCGTTTGCTCTCGCCACAATGACTCCCTTTCACTGGGTTTGATCTTTGCAGCTATTCAGCCTCCTTTTTTTTTTTTTTTTTTCTTCGAGTGGTCAAGAGAAGAAAAACCACCATTCCACCTCAACTCTTTGCACAGCCCTGAAGCCACCCCCTCCCCCCCTCCCCCAATGCGTGTGTTTGTGTGTCCACTGATCCGGGGGGAATGACAGTGGTAGGATTTGGGATCTTTCTTATAGCTTCCAAGGTTCCTCCACAGAGACATAATCGGCCACTTTGTCGGGTCGGTTAACCCTGTATTGTCCCGGAGGCCCCTTAGAGCTCCGATGCCATTCAGCTTGCTAGTACCCCCCTCCTTTCTGCTTGTGGTGGCAGCTTTTGTGCAACATGTACATGTGCAACACACACACACACACACACACACACACACACACACACACACACACACACATACATTCAGGAAACGGGTGGCACTTACGCATGCACACAAACACAGAGAAGGGACGTCCTGCACGCTACCTGAGGCTTGTTTTTACTTTGACATGCACGGCCACCCCTTCCAACGGGGCTCGCTCTCAGGCTCCACGTCCCAGCAGGATTCAGCGGTGTGAAATGGGGGGCCCACAGCTTGCTGTTGGTGGGAGTTAAGAGAGAAGATGGTGGGGGGGGGGAATGCTTCTCTCTGGCAAACACCTGGTATCACTTTATTAACCCTCGGCTGTCTTGACCCCTGCGAGCCAAGGAACAGCAGGGCCAAAGGGGGCTGCGAGGGAGTGAGAGGTGGGGGGGGGGGGGGCTGGAAGAGGAGAAGAGGTGCAAGGGGTGTATGGACGTCACCGCGCAGCCTTTGAAGGGGGAAGCGATGCCCCCGCGTCGGAGCCCCTGCGATGACTTTACCAGTACTGTGACCCCCCTTGACCCTGACACCCCCTTCTGCCCAACCCCAAAAAACCCCAACCCTCTCTCCCTGCAGCTGCTGGTTCCCATTGGCCCGCCGAGGGCCGCTGTGGCGGAGGGGAAGGAGGAATGGACGGAGAGAAGGGGAGCGAAGGAAAGAAGGGAGACGGACGGACGGGGGAGCAGCGAGAAAGGGGGCTATGCAAAAAGGTCAACTGTTGGTCAGAGGTTTTTATTGGGAGTGCGGGAGGGAGGGAGGGAGGGAGCAGGAGTGGGAGTATGCGTTAAAGACCACCGTCTGAGATTTTAACTGCAGGGAGGGGAATTTGGCCTTTTTCCACCCCTACACACGTTGTGCAGTTAGAGGACAGGCTCTGAGCAGACCGGTGTGCTAGCGGCCGAACGCCGAAGTACAGAGGAGTTATGTGAAGCGACGCCCCCGGGCACCGCGGGGTCACTCCAACTTCAACAGCGTCAGTGAATGATTTGGGTCGGATGGAGGTACGCTACATGTTGACCGGGTGCTGCGCAGCAACCAGACAGCAAAGTGGAGGGAATACACTCTTGTCACACACAATGCTTATTCACGGTATTGAAGATCTCTCGGGTCATGTAATTACCGTCGGATGGTAGGCTTGTGGAAATTCCACCAGAGCGACGTCATTCTGGAGGATTAGCGCTGATCCAATCAGAGGTTACGATCGTTACACTAAAAACCCTATATGATCCTCTGATTAGTTGCTGGCACAGTCGATAGGGATTCATGCTCCACAAATAGAACCTGTAGGAACAAGTTAGCTCCTTTGACCTTTCATCAAAATCACCATCAAGATGCTCGCTGACCAGTTGGCAATCTCACCTGAACTTCAGACAACTGATGTACTTTTACACTTAAAGATAGGAGAGTAGGGCTGCAACATAAAATATGCTTTCTGATTAATTGATCAATTGGTTACTCATTTAAAATGTGAGACAATTGTGTCTGAGGTGATCCAATCACTTGTTTTGAAAAAAAATACCTATTTACCTATTTATATATGGATACACAGCTAATTATTAATGAGGGACAAAGAGAAGATTGTTTTAATTGACTTTTTTTTGAATGAAAAAAAAAAATCTTCAAACGTGTCCGGAGAAGATCTTTAATTTGCATGCAAATTTAGCAAACCCTAACAGGGCATGTTTTGCTTTTGTGTTTAATATTTTGCTTCGATAGTATTTGGTCATCAAAATGGTTGTCGATTGCTTGATTTCTGGCTTTTTTTAAGCACTGCAATAAAATAAAATCCCCCTGATTTCTGCATTTCATGATCAAAACACTCGTTTCGACTTCAGGCAGATCTGCAGATCGTTGTTGAATCAGAACTGCCCTCCTTATCTCCAGTCTCTCTGCGCTGCACTCCCCTGTTGCCTAATTATTATTTTTTACTGGCCCTTATCACAAGCCGAACAGACACAAGTTCTCTGAAACACACAGACAGCAGTCGCCATGTCGAGCTTCTCTCCGCAGATTACAGATCGCTTTCCCTGGGATCGCGTCGGGCATTCGTCCAGACTTTCACTCCACCACGACCTGGAAGACATCGTGAAAAACAAGGTTATCTCCTGACTCAACCCCTACAGTGCAGAGTCAACACTGTTCTGCTGCAGATCGCACCGACCGGCGAGTCACAAGGGCTCAGCCTTCAGCTGGGGTCCAGAGGTTAATTTATTGCCTGATCGCATGACCGCAGTTTGGAGTAAAAATGGCAGTAAACGTTGCATTATGACAGTGGAGGAAGGGTGGGGAATCTGAGTCGGCCTGCAGAGTACGCTCCTTGGTTAAGGGCATTGGTCACAGTCTGAACGCCTGACGGTTCATAATCACCACAACTAACCAGAGAGGACAGTACGTATCTGCTGGGGCTGGAAATTAATCATTATTGGACTCATGTAGGTGAACTTTAGCTTTTTTGATGGATGTATGGATGGATAGATGGATAGATGGATAGATGGATGGTAGATGGATGGATGGATGGATGCATAGATCTGTTCCTATGTCTTCTTTCATCCTTCTTTCTCTGTAGGCGTCTTTTTATGGAACTGACATTCCTGGAGTGGTCGAAACAGAAGCCCTTGTTTAGAGGCGAAACCCTCCCACCCTATCCCCTTTTTTCATCTTCCTAGTTTTGGAGCCCTGGGTCAAAGGTCGAGACCCCCTCCAGCTTCAGAGACATGTCAGGTCATGCAAGCCACATAGCATTCCCTGTATAGCCCCCACCAACCCCACCCCGCCTCCCCCTTCGCCCCAGCAAAAAGGGCCCGCTGCCTCTTAACAGTGACAAACCCCCCCCCCCCCCCCCCCCTTACACAAGAGGTGTGAGGGTATGTGCGGCTGAGCAAGCGTGTGTGTGACATTTTGAGAGATAGTGCGTACTAGCAGTCACTTGAGGATTTTACGCTGTTGAAGTTGATTTTTGAGATGTTGTCTGACGACCAATCTTAACTCTAAGTTCATATGTATGAGCACAAACGACACAAAATGAGGTCTAACTTGGTATCATGACAGTGTAACATGATCATGAAGATGTGAATTATAGCTATTTCTCTAATCGCAAATGGATTTCCTGCAGTAAAACTGAAAAATAAATAAATACATTTCTTAGAAACTGTTTTTGTTCACAGTGTTCACTGACACTGTGATGAATCTAAATGGCAAAAGTAAATAAACACAAGATGCAGGGTTGCAAAAATAACTTGATGATGTATATTGATGATGTTTTCTTTTTTCTATCTGGGAAGGTTATACATTTTCCTGTGTGAAATCATAAACTAAAGTTTCATCTGTCAGGATTGTTAGCCATGCCTCGCTGCCTTTGTGAAACACACGGAAGCACTTTAATGAAATAATGCACAAATAGGAAATAAAAGGCCATAAATTAAAGCGAAGCTGAATTAAAACTGTCAGGAAGCAATTAGGAAAACACCATAATTCCTCCAAACGGGGGCCAAAGTTGAACAGACAGCAAAAATACGTGTGAAATGAAAATAACTGATTTTGGGAGTGTATCACTGCCAGATGTCAAAGGTCACGAGACTCGCCGGGGCCTTCGCTCGTGTCCTCTTCGCTTAGTCAGCAAATGGAACCAGCGCCATAATCCCACACGAAACGACATGAAAAATGGGTTTTGAGATGCACAAACAGGGCTGAGATGTAGTACAGAGAAACGGGTGACCCCTTTCCAGCAGATAAACAAATAACTAAATAAATCCTGGGGACACTGGGGGTGAGGGAAGCTTCCCCCGAGGGGTCGGAGCAGGAACAGATAAATCTCCCTTAAAGACGCCAATGCCTCTCCACAGTTAACCTCTTAATCAACCCCGATCGGCCAGAGGAAATAGCGCTGACTTTTCGAAAACTATCATCTGTGCCTCTGCAGTGAGTAAACAGCCTCGCACATTTGCACAGTGTAAACCCAGTGACGCAGCTTGTGTGTGTGTGTGTGTGTGTGTGTGTGTGTGTGTGTAAATGTGGAGTCGTTTACTCCTACGTGATGAGAATTTAATTGCAACATGCATTACAAAAAAGGAAATCCCCTGAAGTTCATCGTCAGAGTGTCTGCAGGGGATTCAGACGCCAACTTTGAGGCTACACTCCAGTCACTGATTCACACGATGTCTTTTTTGCGTCTACACACACTTGAGTAGCACATTTCTTTTGTAAGCAACAATTAACTTCTTCCTTGTCCGTCCATCAGCGGGCCTCTCTAGAGCTGAGCATCAGCGATTAACCTCCCGTGAGCACGAGAGCATCCAGATAGTATCTGCTCACAGGTCACGCTCCACACGGGCTGCAGGCGCACGGCCTCCCAACAAACATGTCATTCTCAGCTTTGAATTTCTATTTCGGTAGCGCGCTCAGGTTACATACCTGGTCGCTTAATGGCCCCGTTTCCCCAAATGGGATCATATTTAGCGCGGTGCCGAAGCGGAGCGTTGCATTGTGGGCTCTGGTGTTGTCAGGCCGTCCATAAATTAACAAGCCGAACCGGTGGCCGCGGCATTTCCCAGGCCATCCGGTGCGGTCATGTTTACCACCCCTTGCCCCCACGCTGACACCCTCGTGTGTCGGAGCTGCACCGCACCAGTTGGTCCAGACATCCATCACTGAGCATCAAACAGGAACGGGCAAGCTGCTCTGTGCGTTTGTTTAAGGTGCGATTGTGCAAGGTTCGAAAATGACAAGACGATTCAAGCTATAGCAGTCACAGAAAAGATGCTAAATACATTTTCTTCTCGGCGTTTGAACTCCCTGGAATATTTTTAGGGTGCTATTCGACTGTGGAAGCCTCGATGTAGGATGAAACAAAGCTCACAAGGGCTGATTGACCCATGTTTGCTAAGTTATGATCTTGAATTTTGAAATTTGAAAGTGTCTCCCAAAGGAAAGGCTCAATTTTTTTTACCTCTATCTTTAAAAAAAAAGCTAATTGAAACTGTGTTAGGTCGCTGTATGTGTTTTTCCCTCCGTACTGGCCAAGAAGAGGATACTGGTCAGAAATAGAGCTGAGGGTTTTGTTTCCCGTCTCTTCCATTCAGAGGAAATCTGTTCTCAGATCAACTCTTCCAACATACATTTGGGCATGTGAGATTTGTTTTAATATAGACTTGGAAAAATATGAACCTGTCCTTTAAAGTGACGCACACCTAAAGAATGTGAAGTACTTTTATTCCAGGTGTCTAATAAAAGAAAATAATATGACAATCACAACCAATATAAAGTTTTATACAAATATTTGCTCTTTTAAGTAAAATTCTTAGACAGAAGTCCATGAGGAAAACATTTATTTACTACGGTGTTAAGAATACTATCACTAAACATTAACAACTAAATCTTCTGCTCTGCTTGAATGTTAGATATTTGTTCAGGCTTGACTGCACAAATATTGGGATGTTAAACATGGTGAAAATATCCAGTGTTGGAAAGTAACGTTAAGGAAGAATAAAGTACTGTACTTAAGCACAAATTAAAAGTTTCTGTACTTTACTTGAGTATATCCATTGTATGCAACTTTCTACTTTCTACAGCTTTATTTACTTTTGAGGTTATAATGAACATTTACAATTTATCTCCAAATGTATTTTTCCTGATATTAAGAAGGATGAAGAGTTTCTTTTTAGTGTTGAGAAAATTCTCATACTCCTTGAGCCAACAAACTATTTAAAAAGCTACTTGGATCAGCTGCATTGTCACAAAGCTGTGAACTGGGCTGTTTTTACTAAACTCATGAAAAGTTTACTTCTTAGAGAAACAAGGTTCTTACAGGACAGCGACGCAACAAACATATGATTATCTCTGCTATAGATTAAATGAGTTAAAATTAGCAGTAAAATGTTACATAATGCAGCAGTAATGTTAATCCAGAAACACCACATAATAATTAAACACTGAGAGGAACATTTAACTACACAATGACAACTTTTACTTTTGATACAAAGAATAATTTGCAGATAACACTGACATACTTTTACTTAAGTTAATAAGGGATCCGAATTATTCTTCCAGCACTGAAAATAACCAACAATACATTACAGTTTTCCTGATATCATTAAACATGGCTCCAAAGAGTTCAAATACTTATAAATGTAATTAAATTAGTTGTTTTGCAAGGAAAAAAAAATGTCCTAAAGAATGAGAGTGACCACAAACATGTCAGAGTGGTTATTGTCTTTATTGGGGGGGATTAATGTGTGGACATCACATGCATTACTAAACCCTTTAGTTGATCTTCATTTAATTAACCCCTTTCTGGTCAAATTCATCATAAGCCTCAGCTGTATAGAATTACACTCTAATTATAAGGGCCCCCAAAACCCTGAGGTGGCCCTTGGTCAGTGGCCTACAGCTCGTGGAATCTCCTAATAGCGAGTCGCGGGGCTAATTGGGAGACAGGTAAGGTTACATGTGACAGCAATTAAGGGCCAACCTCATGGCCTCGGGTGCGCGGTGCTGCGTTCAGGACCTCTGAGGGAGGGTTTGTCTTTTTTTTTTTAGTGCTCTCTTTTCTTTTGGGAGAAGCAAAGCTGGGAATAACAGTTCTGCTATTTTTTATTTTTTTTTCTGTGGATAGACAGGATTATGGATGTCAATTATTTCTGATGCTCTTGTTGCGCTTTGGTCTAATACATTTCTTATTTATCAGCTGTTTTACTTTACTTTCCCCCCGTGTATTTACTTATATTATTGCTATTATTAATATTAACGTGTGGGTGTGGTTAAATGGTAAAAAAAAATAGAACGTGCTGGTTAAGTGTAATGAAGTTGGTTTATTGGCCTATGTATCTAAAATAGATAGATAAAAATATAAAAATATAAAAAGATAAAAGGATAGATAGATAGATAGATAAAAGATAAAAGGATAGATAGATAGATAGATAGATAGATAGATAGATAGATAGATAGATAGATAGATAGATAGATAGATAGATAGATAGATAGATAGATAGATAGATAGATAGATAGATAGATTATTTTTCAGGTTTATTGAAAATATTTACATAATTTAATGAATGGTAACTACATTTGGGCTATACATATTGTATTCTGTCCCTTAAATTATATAGATACCAATTTGCATAACATGGTGCAGGGTTAATTTTAGTTAGGGTTGAGGTTGGCGGAGTGATACGGTGATGAGGTGATGTAACTACTTTCTTAGTTAGTGTAAAGTTGTCCCGACTGTGGAGATGAACTTTAAGGTGGACTCAAAGTTATCCTGAAGTAACTTCAAGTGAATCGTCAAAGTTACAGAAGACAGATGGACAGATGGACAGATATCTATTATATATATCCATGTTCTCTGAGAGGGGAAGTGTGAGAGCGTGTCTAAACACATTATCACTTTCCAGTCCTCGGTCCCCGGGTAGCACGGGGGCGGCGGGGCCTCGACCCCCTGACGGCGGTGTTGTCGGAATTACCTTCACATGACAAATCAAGACCCAATCTGGGGAAATAATCAGGTCCCCGCTGCTCTCGGCGTGGAAGAAACCCCATTAGAGAACAACACTGCCACTGTTAATTACCGCACTGGCCTTTTGTGCGCCGGCAGGGACACAACACACCGACACAATCAACACTTTCTACACTGCTAGACGATTTAGAGAGTGCTTTATGGCCTGGTGAGAAGTTTGGCACGATTTGAAGTTGTTGTGGAGCTCAGAGGGGGGACTTGTTTATTTATTTATTTATTTATTTATTTAATATTCTATAACATTGGTTGTTTGTGCACAATTTAAGATGTTATATTTAAAAAAAAGTCGGGGTAAGGGGTTGAATATGATTTTGTTGATGGTACCAGTTAGAAAACATCAGTGGGATTACAGACAGCTGACCCGAGATTGACGACAAGGCAGGGCGGTATGGGAGATAAAACGGTTGGTAAACGGTGACCTTCAGCCGTGGATCAGAGGGCAAAACAATAAACAACATGGCATTATATTTTCAGAAAAAAAAAAAATATATATATATGAATGTCATGAAATACCCAGAAGAAAAAAAATACCTGAGAACCAGACAGTCCGGGGGCAGGCACACGTCATATAAAGACATGTTTTAAAAGACATCAAAAAACTCTGCTTGGATTAATATTATTTATACAGTCAGCAACTTGTGTTTTCTCCACATAGAAAAAAACTTATTTTTAGTCACTGAAAAATCTAGTAGCTATATGAAAATGCAAATACTGATCATTTCAATAGTTTAATTTCTATGCATGTAAATTGTCATCTTATTTAGAGTAAGGGTTTCAAGTTTTAATATGTATAAGCTGAATATTGGGCCTAAAATCTGCCTCCAAAACTAGTCACAAAGTCAGGCTCACGTGTTTTAAAGTGAGATTTAAGGCGAGAACAGAGAAACTTTTTCCCCCTTTCAGCAGATGAATGTAAAAAAAAAAAAAAAAAAAAAAAAAACTCCCACCATCATTATTCTGCAAAGTGAAGGTCAAACATCCAAATAAAGCAACAAAAAGCAAAACACATTGTTAATATAAAGAGGAACTTTAAAACCTTCCCCTCCTGATTGTGAAGATTTAGAGCAGCACAGCCAGTCTAAAAGCTCAAATATAGATGCAGCACTAATAGTTCAAAAAGTTATTTCTTATTACATAATAACAGTTTTTATAAGTGGTCTGAACGCACAACATACACATTGTATCCTCCAATGGGACACTGATGTCGCCACTTTAAAGTACTTATACCACAACAACCTCTCCTGTCAGTCAAACCCCATCCTAATCGACCGCCGTCCAATCAGAAAGCTCCTTACTTTTTTACCAGACTTTGGGGTCCAATCACCTCCGTCCCTGCATGTCTCCCCCCTCTCCCTCTGAGGGGAGGGGAAATGACCTTATTTGGCAGTTATGACCTTATATGGGTCGCCGCCAGGGGGGCAGCAGTACGAGGCAGCCCTGCTGGTGACACTTTCCCCCAAATTGTAGCTTTGCCTCTCGGAGACGGGACGGACAGTCGGGAGGGTGAAGCGATAATACAGTCGAGAGGGCCACAAAAAAAAAGAAATAAAGAAAAGAAAAAAGATTATTGAAGGTCTGCTTTGAAGGTACTGGATATTTAGGCTGAGTGCGTTTTGGGGGTAAATAAAGACCAGAACCTCACTGCGGTGCTGGGGACAGGAGGACCAGGAGGAACCGGGAGGATCTGCTTCGTGGACTCCAAGAGCAAGTACACTGGGACTAAATAAAACCTCCTCCAGTCCCAGAATAAAGGTGAAATGCGGTCCTTTACATCCAAAACGCGGTAGGCTGTTGCGCGTCGGAGAGACCGGAGAGGAGAACCATTGCTGCCTGTGATATTAGAAGAAGAAGAAGAAGTAAGAATAGGCTTTATTCTCTTTATTTATTTATTTTTTTGACTCCACTGGACTGACTTTTCCCGAGAGGTTCCCCTCTGAAGAGCAACGTGTTTATGGATCGGGACACCGGGACTTGTGGGCTTCGATCATGGTGACACCTCGCTGCTGCTGTGAACTTTGGTAGATGTTTGCAGAAAGACAATATAGATAATAGTTTTTGATTATTAACAATAATCAGATTGATCTCTTGGAGGAAGTGGGAAGCGCCTTTTACGCCCTCCCTCGTTTCTTTCTCTCTCTCTCTCTCTCTCTCTCTCTCTCTCTCCTAAGACGTCAGGACGGATCTCTATCACCCGATCTCTCCTCCTGTGATTTTAACAAAGACCAAAGTGTGTGTGGATAGCATGGCAATGGTAGTAAACCAGTGGCCAGAGAACATTTCTGCAGATCCGGGGTCCCAGCTCCAGATATGCGGCCAGGAGCCCGGCGGGGCACCGGGAACCCCCAATGGTTCCACCCCGGGGAACGACGCACTTTCCGGGGAGAAGATCCCCAACGTGGACTGCATGGTGTGTGGGGACAAGTCCAGTGGGAAGCATTACGGCCAGTTCACCTGCGAGGGGTGCAAGAGCTTCTTTAAGCGATCCGTGAGGCGGAACCTCTCGTACACCTGCCGGGGGAACCGAGACTGTCCCATCGACCAGCACCACCGCAACCAGTGCCAGTACTGCCGCCTGAAGAAGTGCCTGAAAGTCGGCATGAGAAGAGAGGGTAAGACCATAGGTGTGTTACGGATGTCAAGTTGTGGCACATTTTTTTTTTTGATTATTATATTTTTCTTCCTGTGTGTGTGTGTGTGTGTGTGTGTGTGTGTGTGAGTGACATAATGTTGCTCACTGTGAAATATCGACCCCAGCAGGCCGGTGAAGCCTGGGACTCAGCAGTGACATGTTTAAC